>NC_081405.1:113442452-113642430 GCF_030272615.1 Cryptomeria japonica | reverse complement strand
CTCTCTCTCTCTCTCTCTCTCTCTCTCTCTCTCTCTCTCTCTCTCTCTCTCTCTCTCTCTCTCTCCCTGTCTTCCTATCCCCTTCTCTCTCTGTCTCTCACTCTCTCCGTCCCCCTCTCCTTATCCTATTCTATCACTCTTCCTACTCCCTACTCTCTCTCTCTCTCCCCACTTCCTATTTGGTTCCTAGTTTTATATAACCCATACAGGTTATGCAAAACTAAGACAAAAACTTATAGTTTTGCATAACCCGCGGGTTTTTAAAAAGTATAATGTTTCTCAAAACCCTTAAAGGGTTTTGAGGAACTTTTCATTTTTTTATTATTAAATATAATGTTCCTCAAAACCAATACGAGTTTTGAGGAACTTTTGATTTTTTATTATAAAAAAATAATGTTCCTCAAAACCAGTACGGGTTTTGAGGAACTTTTGATTTTTTACTATAAAATATAATCTTCCTCAAAACCCATACAGGTTTTGAGGAACTTTGATTTTTTATTATAAAATGTAATTTTCTTCAAAACCTATATGGCTTTTGAGGAACTTTTTGTTTTTTAATTGTTTTTGGCTAGACTTGGTGTTACCAAGCCTAGCACATTTTTGGATTTCCAGGATACGCACGGGTTATGAGAAATTTCATTTTTGTTTTGCATGTGGCCACTTTCTATTCACCATCTTGGTGCACTTACCCAATGATAAGATGCCATGTGGCAGAGATGGGAAAATAAAAATGTGTCACATGACAAATCTATGCAAGTGGTTTTGTTGCATGGACAAATGTTTTTGTGCCACGTGCCATAGAGTGTGTGTTGTTATCGAAGATAGTAGGCTAGTGATCGACATGGAGCTGAAGCATTGATGGTCAAGGTGGTGGCGGCTTGGGGTGTAGCGTGGGTGGAGAAGCCTAGGCACAAGGTCAATGGCATTGGTGGTCAGAACATGATAGAACTAAGTGGAACCAGAGGGAGCGAAAAACATGACCGACAAGGAGAACCAACAGGCGGCGATAGTCACAATACAAGCAGCAATGACAACAATACGGGTAGTGGCAACAATGACAATATACAAGTCAATAGTGTATGAGGGTGGGGTCTAGTCTATAGACACCCCCCAAAAAAAAATTTAATTTTTTTAGTAAAACTTTACAAAATCAAAATTTAAAAACTACGAATAAAAATATAGAATTTTTAAAATAATTCATAAAATTTTATTTGTTTTTGAAAAATCTGTGCCATACCGTCAAGATTGCATTTTTTTTTTTGCTTATGCCCCGAAATGACTTTTGTTCAATATAAGAAAATTTATAGTCAAAATTTGTGGACACAACCTTTCAGATGCAATGGTGACAGATTTTGTGTAGGATTACTACAATTGACACTGCTCTTCATATTTGAATCTCAAATGCACCAAGATCTCTCCAAAATGACTACCCAATGGCTCTAATATCATGTAAGAATTTTTGAATAATAACTAAGATCTAGAGCCCAATGAATAACACAACACAAGAGAGACAAAGATAGATAAGAACAAACTGTATTCTTATCAAGACGCAAAAAATGATCAACTGGATAAACCATACAATGAAGATGGGTCTACTTATAAAGGCAAGGCAACATGGAAATGAGAGCACATAATCATGACATGTGGCCCAATGAGATACAAAGGGCTAGGTAGGAGAAATAATAAAATATTTCACTTTGTAATGGTTGGAAAATTAAGGTTTTTTACCATGAGAGGGATGAAAGCCACTAATTTGCCATTACATTCAAAAGAGGGGTGAATCTAATAGATTTAGTCATAAACCAGTAATGATAAGGACTAAAAATATTAATTGGATTTAAGGGATGAGTTGATTTTCCCTCTTTTGTGAGTTGAAATATTGAAATTAGGGAAAAGTGCTTAAAATGAAGGTAAATACATGCAGAAACAGTGAGCTACAATAATCAAATTGAGGTATGCACCTGGCTCTAAGGAGTATATGTAGATTCAGACTAGATCCATGAAAAATCTCTAAAATTGTTGGGACAAGAGCGCCCATTGCTTTGGTCCTCCTAACTTTTCGCAGGCCAAAAGGGGTTGATTCATCTCTTCAAATAATGTCTATTCTAAAGATTGCAGCTCCACACCTATTTCCTGCATAGACAAAGAAAGGGAAATAGTTTGGGAATAGGAGCTTGCTTAAGTCAAACCATGATTTCAAAATTAACCATGAAATAGAGATAAAAGATAATTCAATTGTTGTAAATGAAGATTCTCCTTTTGAGGGAGATGTTGAATAATGACTGAAAACCAAATGATATACCTCCTTGTGAATTTTTGTTTGTCTCCACATGGGATTATGGTTTCATGAAGTCTTTGATAAAAAAGGATGTGAATGTCCACTTCGATGCTTGAATCTTGACTTTGTTGTTTCTCCAAGGCTTGAAGGAAGACTAATTAATTTCTCAATTGCTTGAATGCTTGATATCATGTGTGTATAATGTATGCTTGGTGTTGGATTTATATCAAAATGAGAGGGGGAAGCCTCCTTTTATAATTTCTCATCAAAAAATTAATTAATTTTCTGACATGAACTAACACGGAACTAGGAATCTCGCTCATTTTTTAAATAGGGAAAAGGGTTTGGAAGGGGCCCAAAATAGAGAGGACCAAAGTGTGGCACCCTGGTCCTACCCCATTTTTGGGCTAGGACAAGGTGCCTAGCTAATGAAAAAGTAAAAAATGCAGTCATTCTTGAGTGATAGGAACATAATCACATCCCAATCGGGCCTTGGAGCGTAAACACTACGGTACGAACCAATGCAGTCAAAATTGTACAAGGGTGCAATTTTAGGATGCTACACCACTAAAGGTGGATCACCCACCAAAGGTGGAATGTGATAACAAGATAACACCACAAACGGTGCAATTTCTCCTACAACCATCTTCCCTAGATTTGAAATTCCCTAAGTGTCTCATATGCAAACTATAATCAATGTATCATCCTAAGTCAACTTAAGTAAAGTGTAATTATGAGACATAATTCACACCAAGAAACTTATATAGAGAAAAACTTGAGCTATGAAAGATCAATATGGAAATCACTCACACTCCTATAGATTAAGATCTATAGGCTATTGAGTTTGGAAAGATGATATTGAGAATGAAAAATGTCAAAAGAATAAGGGTTTGACAAGAATATATTTGGCTAAGTCTAATCTTTTGAATATCCATGAAGACAAGGTGAAGGACACACAATATACTAAGAGTAGGGGGTGAATCAATATATCAAATTTTCACTCTAAGTTATTAACATAAATTATCATCTTCTATAGGGGAGGACTCATTTTCATTCTTCAAATTATGAAAGATAGTGATAAAGACCTCTTGTCCTAGTTTATGAATAGCTAGAAAAAAGTAGAGTTATGGTGGGTGAGGTCAGAATGGAGGTGTTGGAAGAGCTGATTTCTTAAGTGAATAGGTTGAAGTGTGATGGTAAACAAATCTTATCTAAGTCAAAAATAGTCTTATAAGGAGTACATTTCTATGTTTCTATAGGATGGTGGGAGACTACAAATACATCAAAATGGATTTAGCAGAGAAGATCTTCTATCATTGTGGGGAGGTGTTAGCTACCATCTAATAAAGTATTTCATGCTAGAGGGACAATTCAAAATAGTCCACAAGTACCATTTTACCCTCCTTAATCACTTAAGACATCATTAGCTTGTTAGTTATCCATTCCTTTTATTTTCTTCCATGGACAAATGTCTCATTTAGGGTTTACCAACCTTTACCTCAAGGATTGGTTTATGTTATTTATAATTATTGCCTGGAGATCAATCCCACTCTACCAAATAATTCTCCTAATGAACATGGTCAAAATCATCCCCCTCCTAGCAACTCCAAGAGGAAATATTCCTTTAAAGATGAAGCCTCGTGTTTCTCCCACGTCATTTCTTTACACAATTCTCTCCTTTGTTCAACAAAGAAGCAAAATTTGACCTAGGGTGTAGTACACCCCCACTTGTGGTAGACATTAGCTCTAAATTGACACTTAATAAGGGAAAAAAACCTGCTAGTACCCCTAGTAGATCAGCTGCCAAGATTATGAGTGGCAAAGGAAAAGTTGCGGTTAGGTCACCAGAAAATATCAATGCTACTTCCACCTCCCCTACTATTGATATATATAATAGCTATCTTGTCAAGGAGAATAGAAACACTTCCTCGAGTGAATTAAGGTCAACTAGGCTATCTAAAATTATGGCTACTACCAAGATTGTTGAGGCTATATGCAAAAATCCACTTGAAGACAAAATTGATGAATGACTAGAAGATTTGACTTTTAATAGAGAAGGAACTAAAAGCATTGATGAAACTCATGATGAGCACTCTAACCTAGTGTCTAAGGACTCCCTTTCTCATTCCCTCACTTAGAACCTACCTTAATGATGCACTTGAAGAGATTAAAAATATAAAGGACTATGAGGATGATGAAGCTACAAAACATATTACCTATGGTGGTACTAGTGAGTCCCAATATTGGCATGTGTTGGTCATAGAGTTGGAGGACTTGAATGCCAAAGTTGACTATTTGGAGAGCCTCCCCCTCCCCCCCAAGAACTGTCTTGGGTGTGAAATAAATAGAAACTAGATCAAATGCTTGAGAATGGCATAAAGAACCTAGTAAGGATGAATAAAAACATAATGTAGAGGATATTTATAGAGGTGGTGATAGTGGGAAAAAAGATAGAGAGAAAGAAAAAGAAGAAAGCTCCTGTGAGAATAGAGGATGAACAAGCGAAGGAAACAAGACTAATGCCTCATACCCCTAGGATGTGGAGGTAGAGGAGATACTAGATGGATAAAGCTACATTTCTTAGTGCCCATTTCATTTTTTCTATGTTATGAGTTTTGTTAGTAGTTGTTACTAGGTTGTTATTTCTGAACTTTTGTAGTATCAATTGTGCTCTCTATTTGTTGTGATTGGTGGGCTTGATCTCCAAGCTCTTGTTTTGTATTTTGAATGGTGGTTTTTTATTTGGATGTATAATAGGTCAGGGCCCTTCCTCACTTAATCTAATAAGAAACACTAATTGTTGGAGTTTGCAACCACCAAAGCTAGGATCATGACTGCAAGCACTTCCACATAAAGAGAGATATATCATTCACTAAGAAATGAATTGTATTGAGATTGAGATGATTTACAAATATACAATGAGCTTTCTTTTATAGGAAAGTGAGATGGAGAGCACCAATGAGGTGTGAGGGTAGGTAGGAGTAGGTACAACTACCCTATGGAAAAATTAAATTCAAGATGTTGACTCACCTCTATCTAGAAGGACACCTAAGATAACTAACATGTCTACAATATCAAATGAATGTATCATGTCACAACTAAAGTTATCCTAAGTAAACTTAATTAGAGTAAATAGAATAAACCTAATTTACTCCAACACCCCCCCTTAAGTACAATTTAGGGAGAAAGATCAATATGCATATGATGCAAGACTAATTATGAAGATGCAATATGTGTGTCTCGACAACTAGGCCATGTTATGTACCAATGTACAACTAATCATGCAACTAATCTCTCACAAACAGAAAAACAGGAGAAAACCTCATGGAACAAAATTGCTCTCCAAATAAGAGATATGAAAGATATATACAAGTGATAGATCATGTGATGTATGGAGGTCTCACGTCAATACCCCCAAGAACAAAACTGATCATGAGAATCCAATCAATAACCCCCATAGCAAGGAAAGTGAGAGACTATGTAACCTCCTCATAATGAATAATCACATGCAAGAATAGTAAATGTTTGAAGACAAAACTTTATCCAATGCTTACAAACCACTTATCTCCCCTAAAGAAGAAACAAAACCATATATAAAGGCAAGGACATGAGGAAAAGATAGAGCACGATTGTCGATTAATGGAGGAGAGGTGGTGGCAGTTGCACACGCCACAGGTACCCAAACAATATAATTGCTCCACCCAATATGTACTCAGCCACTCAATGCAAAGTACAACAATCTACGCTGCCAATAAATCACTCCTCCAATAATAAATTCACAACTTTGATCTAAATATGTAATGCCTTGGTCAATGTAATATTAGCAACCAATAAAAACTGATCACCAAAAGCAGAACTCAGTGGTCAAAAAACACCAACCCACACTGCCAAAAATAGATATTGCACCTCCGATAACACGACACCAATGATATGGGCTTCCCAATATAATCGATGGTTAAAATATTTGAGTCCATCAGTTTGAACATGATATAAACCACCAACCAATAGAAACAACAAAGCTTCGAGCTCAATAAGCAGCCAATGATATTGCTATGAAATTGATCTTAGTAGCTGGTAAACAAATGAAACTGTAGCCAATGAGAGAGTAATTGATGTTGGAGATAAAGGTCGTCGGCTTAAGGTAGGGATGAAGCTGGCAAAATATCAACCTCCTCGGTCAAATATATCGATGCCCCAATGCTATCGCATCAATACTTTGGTGGTGGGAAAATATATATTGTTGCTTGTAATAGAATCGATGAAGGAAGGTCAAATATCGCTCCAATCTTAATCGTAACACAACCACAAAATTGCAATTTGTATATTGTTGCCAAATGATAGATAGGAGCCTCCATCGAATGTTATTGATGCCCGAACTCAATGACAAGGCAAAGAAAAAAGTTAAAATCCTAGCCTCTTGATCAAACACTTAGCCACACACAATCTAACCACGCAGACACGATATTCTGGCCAAAAATAACTACAAACTTCCAATATCAACCACCAATAGCAAGGGATATCGACTACAAAATAAATAGTGAGCGCCAACGAAATGGCGCTATAAGCGCTGAGACAATATCGTTGTGCAATATAAAGTCAGACACCCAAAACTGGATGTAGTATGTAGCGTTGGAGAGGGTACCGATGTCGTTGCAACCAAATAGATAATAATCATTGCAAGAAATAATGATATTGCTACAAACTTGGATAGTAATGTGTAGTCACAAGAAATATATGTCACTGCAAAAGAACCTCCAATAGCTGATAAAGATGGCTCACTGGCAGGAAAAATTAAAATTCCTCTCTCTAGTCGTTGCAGGTGTAGATGTCACTGCTACTAAGAGTTAGAAAGAGGAGACAAATAATATCGATATCGCCACATGTTTAAAGACAGAACGGAGGCGACTTCTAAAAATTCTGAGAATTTTCAACGCTGAAATGGTCCTGAGTCTATGAGCTAGCCTATAGGAGAGATGATAATGTGCACAGTGTGAAATATTTTAGGGAAATGATAATGAACGCCCACGAACAGATTGGAGAAATAGTTATATTAACCAAGAGTGAAATATGACGCAGATTGGGGGTGCCAAATGAAATGAGAGAAATATGTCACCAATTTGGAGACTCTCAAACCTTAAAAAAGCTGGTGAAGGGTCACAACTAAAAAGTGATGCAAGTCAAAAAGTTCTAATATCATGTTGGAGTTTGCAACCATCAAAGTCAAGATCATGACTGCAAGCATTTTTACATAAGAAAATCATTCATCAAGAAATGAATTGTATTGAGATTGAGATGATTTACAAATGTACAATGAGCTTGCTTTTATAGGCAAGTGAGATGGAGAGCACCAATAGGTGTGAGGGTAGGTAGGAATAGGTACAACTACCTTGTGACAAAATTAAATGCAAGATGCTAACTCACCTCTATCTAGAAGGACACCTAAGATAACTAACATGAACAATATTAAATGATTGTGTCATGTGACAACTAAAGCTATCCTAAGTAAATTTAATTAGAGTAAATAGAACAAATCTAATTTACTCCAACACTAATTACTATAAATAACTTTATTAAGTAATGAACTGAAATCACCAAATCTGCTTGACCTAAATTTCTAAAATTATGTAGCACTGAAAACATGTAATCCAAAACACATCAACGCAATGAACATTTGATATACATGAAAACCCAGAAGAAAAAAAAACAATGAGAATAGTTGGTTCTATACCTACAACCCTAATCCAACCTCACAAATTAATGAATCACTTCCAATGGCTAGGTAGGCACAAACCTACCAGAGACACCAATCCCCTTAGTGCACTAATTGGTGAGCTCCAACCCTCTAGGCAAACCAATCTCATATGCTTAGGTCAAAGCAACAACTTAGTAACTAGGATCTCAATCTCAACAATATGAATGATATGACTTTAGGACCTTCAAAATCAAAATACAACTTCAATCTAATCTAATCAATCTTCAAACACTCTCCTTCACAACATACAATGTTCTATTAATAGTGCATATGGATTAGGAAACTACACTCAACCTCATTCTCCAATTCACAGGATATGAACCTATATCCATAGAAGTACATGTATGATTTTAAGAAAAACATTCAAAATTAAATCTACGATGTTTATATACATGTGTCACAACTACAATTACAATTACAAGTTTGCATGATAAATAATTAATCATCTAAAAGTCCGCTACAGAAACTTTTCTTCATCAAACATGTAAAGGACTAGGTCTCATTAGCCTACATGCTTAACAAAATAAAGGAACATGCCACATGCTCTACAAGGTAGACTAATTTGATCCCAAGGGTTGTCCTCACACAATCTCTAGTGGTCACGCTTGCTACACCTTATTTGTAAAATGGTCACATCAAACATGTAATAAGTTAGTCCTAAAAAGATCATGCATAGTTTCACATAAGGGAACACATCATGCAAATCCTACTGAGGATCTATCTTGTCTCAAGGAACATGCACCCTTAATTTTCTACAATGCAAACACTAAACCTCTACCACATCATTCTAGAACATGAGCTAGCTCAATCAACAACATAGTAGCCAAACTAGTAAAACAAACATCATGTTCTATTACACCATATATCTGTAAATTCTAGATAATGATAAAACATGTGTAGGCATACTCTCCATTAAACCCGTAGGATAAAACTCCTAAGCATGAGCAAATGTGAAATACATCGGGTTAATAGACTAAGCTCTTTCCTTGGGTAACATACTATAATCACTTCTAAATTGATTATAGATAAATCTATAGTAGTCTATGGTTAAGTCCTTAAAAGTTTAAATTGTATTTTCATAATTTCACATGTTTTATTAAACACAAACCCTTTTGCAAACCACAAAATAAGTTTTTTATTAGTGCCAAAAGCTGCACCACTTGGTAGTTTGTCAAAACTTTTTATTATACTGCATTTCAATTTTTTCATAAGGCATGCAAAGCTACCACTTATCACTTCCGTGTAATCTTTTTTCTATGGTCCGGCATCTTGGGGTGCTCATCACGATGATCTTCAAGTGTTTCCCTCATGTGGTTTTCATAGGAAAGAAGAAGAAAAGAAGCAATAGGAAACACTTGTGTGCCATGTGTTCTAGTTAGGCATCAACATAAAAGAACAAGAGAAATGAGACAACAATTTTTAAGTCATTCCATCGAAGCCAACAAATTGATCTAAGTATATGTGTTCAACATATGCACAATGAATAATAATGAAGCAAGCTCAAGGCTATTGCAATGGTCTCCATGATGATATTTACATGTGGAAAATATGCAAAAGCCTTTTCAATTGTTCTCTTTTGTAAGTTCGAAGCTATAGACACCTAAAATTGTCCTGTTTAATTAAATAGATATTTTTATTTATATAATTATTTTATCCTAAGTCTTCTATTAATTAAATAAATCTTTATTTATTTGATTAGTTCATTAATCCTCTTCTAAGCCTTTCCTCATTGAAATAAATACTTTTATCTATTTAAATTTTCTTTTTTCTTAAATTAAATAAACATTTGATTTACTTAATTCATCCCACTTCCTCTATTAATTAAATAAATCTTTATTTATTTAATTAATTTATTAGCCTTTTCTACCCATGACACATGTCACTCATCTCTTAATTCTTCTCTTACCTATCCCCTTTTATCATTTAATTACTTCCTCTACCTGCCCTTTAATCCTAGCCAACCATTTATCTTTACACCTCTTAATCTTATCCCTCCATTTCTTACAATGTTCTCTATATAAGAGGATTTTCTCTTCATTATCAACCCTAACAACTACTTCAATTAAGTCTTCTTGTAATCAAGCTATCCACCACATTTTCATTCTTTGTTGAGCTCCTATGCACACATAAAATATGAGAGCAAATATATCAAACAAGATCAATAGATATAGGAGACAATGGAAATTGAAACCCTGCTAGACATGTGAATGGTATATCTTGTTTTGTTATTGTTTATTTGCATGATCTTACGTATCTCTATTGGTATTGGTGAATGTTTCATTGTAGGACCTAGATTGTTTGTGGTTGGATCTTTATGGTTTTACAATATTTTATCATCATCACTTTTCACTGTATACATTTTGGCATGCCTGGTGGGACATGGATTTTTGTTAGATCTATGTTTGTTTTTTTACAGGTTTTTCTAACCCTATATTGTTGTTTTGTAAAACAATTTGGAGAATAACCTTATGCAGCTAGGGTTTTGGACACAAGATTAATATTATCGAGTGACTTGATTAGATCTCACAAACGGTTGGGAATTTTTTGCATCATTTTTTTTTGCAAGTTGAGGATAGTATCAAGAGTGTCTAGTCCAAAATACAAAGTTTTTGGATCATATTTGAATTGCTAATGAATTTTTATAAAAAAATAATTTTGGAAGCTACTTAGCGAATGTTTTGGATTTTCTTACACTTCTGGAAATTTCATAGAATTATAGAGGGGGTCTATTTTTTGTGATTTAAATTTGGGTGCAAAACAATTCGTGAAAAATCAAAACTTTAAAAATCACGGTTTCTTAATGATTTGATCAGATCTCACAAACGGCTTAGGAATGTTTGCATAAAAAAAAATTTGTAGGTTGGGGACAATATCAGGAGTGGATGGTCCAAAATTTAAATTTTTTGGAAGAGATTTGTATTTTTTATGAATTTTTTATTATTTTTCATAAAAAAATATTTTTTGGAGAAAATTAGTGAATTTTTCATATTGTCTTACACTTATCGAAATTTCTCAAAATTTAACAAGGGATCTATTTGTTTATGAAGTTATTTTTGGTGCAAAATAATTCATGAAAAATCATATCTTTAACAATTAGGGTTTTGCAATTTTTTTATCATATCTCACAAACTCCTTGGAATTTGTGCAAGAATTATTTTTTACAAGTTGGCAATGGTATTAGGAATTTCTAGTACAAAATGTAGATTTTTTGGATCAAGTTTGAATTTTTTATGAATTTGTTATGATTTTTCATTAAAAAATTAATTTTGGGAGCAAATTAGCAAATTTGTTGGATTTTCTTACATTTCTGGAAATTTTCTGAAATTATAAAGGTGGTTTGTTCTTTATGAAGTTAATTTTAATGCAAAAGAGCTCATGGAAAATCAGATCTTTGGATTTGTCAAAAAACGTATTGTCGAAGGCCCCTATTTCACAAAGTCATTTGGGATTTCTAAAAATTTACCTAACTTGTGTGCTTGCAGGAGGGATATTATTTCACAACTACTAACAAGTTTGGTGTAGGACCTATCGTAAAGATTTGATTTTGAAATTGCTTGCTTTGTCTTCTTTAGTCTAGCAAAACACTTCAATTGGTGCTCTAAAACTAACAAGTGTATTTTGTGTCTTGAGCAATAGGTTATTTTTGGTTTACTATTTAGAGGGCCTACCTCTCGAGTAGCCCATAAGGCCAAGTGAGAGGGAACGAACCAAGTGGTAACAAGCTAAGCCAAGCTCTTCCAAGCCAATATAAATAAAAGTGTTTGTGACAAAAGTTGCAAGCAACAAGTGTTACATGTTGCTATAACGACAGTATGACTCCCCATAAACCCTATAGAGCTCAACCTCTATAGGCTATGAGGTCTTCCATTTAACGGAGCATAACATGTTGCTGATTATAGCCACTCAAATGGATGCCCTTATTAGACACCTTTTGTGTTAAAAGTCAAACACCTTCTAGTATTTGGTAAAGGAGGTTGGACCTCTGATGTCATCTCACGTTCTTATGGTTCTTAGTAGAGACAAAGTTTGCCACGGGGAGTTTTCATTGGGATTGGTGCTTGGCTTCCCCGAAGAAGTGAGTGTCATGGAGTGGAGCCACTGGGCTCAAGCATCTAAGTATCCACTTTGAATAAGCATAGTTGGGAAACCAAGTGAGATCCAACAACTATTGTCATGGTCAGCCTTAGGATTTGTGCTTGCATGTTTTTATTTCAAATCAAACAAATACCTTCAGACATTGTGTCTTCATTGTTTCTTGTGTTTTCTTGTCACTAAAAGTCAAAACATTGAGATTTGGTCAAATTCAACAACTTCACAATTGGACAGAATTGCAATACATTTTCAAAATCACGTCTGGGTTTACTTAAACTGTGCCTGTGTTTAGAACTAAGAAATTGCAAAAGATTTGTCCAGAGAAAAAAGACTTCATTTTTCAAATTCAAAGAGCTTCTAAGGCTACTTCCTCTAAGGATTCATTCTTCAGTCAACCTATCTGGGTCACACATAGTCAATCATTTTCCTTCACTTGCATTTCCTTCATACATATTTTTCAAATTTGAGTCAAATTGTTAATTTGCTTGTCCTCATCAAACTTTGCAAACATACTACAACACAAGACTAGGTGATTTGTGTATCAAGATCTATCATCTTAGGGTCTCATTTGGTCTTCTTGAGTCAAGGTCAACTTACATCATCAATAGATCTATCATCTCTTTGGAAGCCACACCTTACTCTAAAAACATACATACTTTGGTATTACACTCTTGGACATTGCAAGTTTACCCTAGGTTCATCTACACTTCATACACCTCTTGGTCTTCCATAGTCTTTGCATTTTCATACTACCTTTGATTTTGGTCAAGACTTTAGTCCATGGTTGAAACCTGTTCACAAAGGTCTAGAAGGGAAACCCAAGCTTTAAGGTCTTTAAACATGAGTACTTATGAGTTTGATGGAGATGAATTTTAAAATTCATTTGACAATCGCAGTAATATACCAAACCATGACAATGACAACAATGAGAACAAAAATGGAAATGATAATGACAATGACAATGCATCTGTGGATTTTGCAGAAGTTGAGGAAACTATCATGGATCCCCATTTTAATAAATTGGCTCAACAAATCATGAAGCAGGATAGACAAAATTTCCTACAAGTTATGGCGCAAAGTGGAATGAAACTACCTCATGATTTTGATGTGTCACAAATTATAGAAGAGGACCCAAATCAAGGAAATCAAACAAATGCAAATCCTAGAGGACATAATTGTTGTTATAAGAGAGAGAGTTTCGTGCCCGAATCACCTTCATCCTTAATTAAAAAACCAAAGGTTCCCAATACCTATGCTCGTGCTAATTTTACTAGGAACTCTCATGAACAACCCCACAGTCATCCATTCCCATGGAGAAGAACTACCACCACACATTATCATGATGATACCCAAGATCATACCAATGCATACAATTATACTAAAGTGAATATTCAAAATCATGACATGAGGAACGCCATGTCGGATTTGGGGGCAATACTCAAGATCATTCTTATGATAGCTCCTATCCTCATAGTCATGAAATGTATCGACCTAGACCTAGTGCTCCTCATTAAAATACCATACCAACATACATTTACACTCAATTGAATATTCAAATTCATGACACGAGGAATGCCATGTAAGATTTAGGGGCAATACTCAAGATCATTTTTATGATACCTCCTATCCTCATGGTCATGACATGTATCGACCTAGACCTAGTGCTCCTAATTAAAACACCATACCAAGTGGTCCATATCCAATCTATAACTATGTCCCTCCTCCATATGAACGCATCTATGATCAATACCATTCATATATGCATTATATCCCTCCTCTACCTGGTGGCTTGGGCATGGGAATAGCTCAAAGAGAAAAGACACCACCCAAATATGATGTGCAACAACAAATCAAGGATTTGTTGGCCATTTGGAGGAGTTGATTATGTGTTGCATTGATGTTTTTCATTGATGTCAACACTAGCTTATTTGGTTGTCTACCGGATTTGAGTAGAGTGGTTGGACTTTGATGACGATCAGGAGATTTTTCTCTGGTATATTCCAATTGTTGGAATTGGTTTGGTTTGGTCATTCATGTGGTTCAGATGCTTGTCACATTCAATTGGTTTGGGATATGGTGATTCAGAAGCTATCATATGTTCTAGTAAGCCATTTGGTTACCAATAAGGATTTTACCGGTAGTGCTTTGTTGAAGATCTTTTGATGAATTCAATAAGTGGTGTTGGTGTGGCTTCTATAAGGTTTTCAGTATGTTGATGGTTATCGTGTTCATCTTCCAATTGATTGGTGGTATTTCATTTGGCTTATGGCAACCTATTTTAGGTCTGACCTTATTCTTCTAGGTTATGGACTGGTTTATGTAATGTGTTGGCGGATGCTCCCGATGCGTTACCGATTGGATTTATTATTTGGTTAATGTTGTTTCAGTCTTAGGCTGACTTGTTTCATCATTGGTTTGCGGGTTTATGTAATGGATTTATTGTATTAACTTTTAGGTGGCTGACCTAATTGTTTAGGTCTCGGGCTGGTATAAATATGATGTAAGATCTCTTTGTAGATCATGGTATGAGATTAAGTTTTATCTGTGTGCGAATAAAGTTGTAATCATATGCAGAAGGTTTGGTCGATCGTAGGTGATCGAATTGGGTTTGTGTAAGAGATTTAAGACCTTTGGTATTGAAATTAACTAGAATTGTACTCAGGCATAGGAGATGTTATTCTTGCAGTTCATTCTTATTTTTGGATTATAGTCTAGATTTATTTTGTAGTTAGTGAGGCTCCTTTGTGATAAGCAGTGCGCTCTAGGCTATAGGCCTTCTTGCATGTGCAAACCCCTTATTGTAATCACATACTTACTGCATAAGTATTATCTGACTGTGGGTAGGCTTCCCACTGTGGTTTCTCCCTTTACCAGGTTTTCCATGTACAAATCTTGGTGTTATGTGTTCTGGATGCATGGTAATTGGTTTATGATTTATGTTTGTGCTTAATTGATATATCTACTATTCTGGTATTTGGTTTATGCATTCTAGTAAAAGTTTTTGTGTGGTTAAATTTTAATAATCTATTAACAACTGATTCATTCCCCCCCTCTCAATTGTTCACTGGTTATCCTAATAGGATTTACAAAAGCAAATGGCAAACATGAATACACCAAAGCAACAATACACAATGAAAGATATATGTCCTTATCCATTTGATAGAATTATTCCAATGCCTCCATTTCCTCCATATTTTTTGACACCAAAATTTGATAAGTACAAAGGAAAAGGGGATCCTAAGGCACACATAAGACAATTTTTCACCTTGCATTGAGGTAGCAAGAGAAGAAACAAATTTGATGAGATTGTTTCCACAAAGCTTACGCGAACAAGCAATGGAATGGTTTTCCCAACGTCCTACTGGAATTAAGTCATGGAGTGATTTAGCATAAGCTTTCATACAACACTTCTCATACAACATTGAAACAAATGTGTCAGTCGCTACCTTATGCAATACTAAGAAGAAAAATGGGGAGTATTTTTCTTCACTTTTATAGGGACGGAGAGGTCTTTCTAGTCGATGCTCTTGTGATATCCCACAAAAATAAATGGTAGAAATTTTCACTCAAAACATCAACGAGGACATTGGATATGAGCTAAGAAAATCTTGTTTGTCTACTTTCAAAGAGGTCATTGAGAAAGGAATGGAAACATAGAAAGTCCTTATTGAACAAGGTGTCATAAATCTATTTAAAGAAAATAAAGAGGAATCAAATGGGAAGGACAAACCCTACTTTTTGAAGAAGAATAAAAACACAGTCAATGATGGGGTATTAGATGCAAATTTTGTGAAACCCAAGATAAATTTCCCTGATGCAAGTTCTTCTAATATAAACAATCAAAACCTCAAAGGAAATAAACTCCATTGGGAGAATTTATTCCAACAACATTTAAAAAGTTAGTGGAAAAAAAGCTCATAACACTACCAGATAATCCACAATATGAGCCGAAAGTAAAGCTAAATTGGTGGAATGATGATGAAGATTGCGAATATCACAAGAGTAAAGGGCATTTAACTAGCAATTGTCACAGATTGAAGAATATCATATAGGACCTCAATGACAGAGGTGACATAGAAGTTGATGGTCATACCTCCGATGAGGAACATGTGATTTTTAAGGAGCCATTTCCTAAACATGACAAGGGAAAAGTTAAAACTACAGATAATCAAGTTAATTATACCAAGATGCCCTATGATTATGATTCTACCATTAATCACATTTCAATGGATAATCATGTTTCTACTATCATTATAAAGGACAAAACTCCCAAAGGTTCTACCCAAATGACTAAAGTTGTTTTAAAAGGCATTGGACCATCTTCTTCATCCTCTAAAAATGAAACCTCTGAATATAATGTCACAACCTATTGAGGTAAATTCACCTTGCAAGGTGTTCCATCTAAGACCACAACTTCATCATCTACCAAGAATGAGTATGACCTTTTAGATCAGTTAGAGAAGACACCCGCCCTCATTTCTATTCTTGAGCTTTTGTGTATATCCCCTTCACATAAGGCCATTATTGACAAAGCATTTTGAGAGACCTTTGTACCCACTGATCTGAACGTGGACCAATTTCAATCCATGGTGGGATACCTTTCCACTCCACATTGCCTTACATTCACAAAAGTTGATGATGTCTCCATATGCTAACCACACAATGCACTTCTCTAGATCGAAGCCTTTATCCATAAATAACCATATCAAACGAGTCTTGATAGATGGAGGAGCAGGTATGAATATTTGTACATTGAACACTATTAAAAATTGGGATATTCTTAAAGGCCATGATTTCTACACATGCAATCACTATTAAGGCATATGATGATGAAGATTTCTCATCCAAAGGAATAGTCACCTTACCTCTATGAGTTGGGTCAGTCATAAAGGATGTGGTTTGTCAAGTCCTTATTTTATATATCACATAAAATATACTTTTGGGATGTCCATGGATTCATGAAATGAGAGCAGTACCATCAACATATCACCAATGTATCAAATTTTGTTAGAATGGAGTTTAAGTGACGGTCAAATCTGATCCAAATCCATTCATATATTGCAACAATCTACGACCAACATCATAAATAACAATTCCAGTCAATTGAGAGGCTATTCCCTCATCAGCATATGTTGATCTAGAATCGTTGAAATCTTCTATGTCAAAGCAAGTAGAGATCAAAGGCAAGTTCAAGTTTAAAGACATGGGATGTGGTGAGTATATATTTCATGTTGATCAACTCCTAGGATCTCCTAAGACATTTAGTCAATAGGAGCAACCTACAAACAATTTGTGATGCCAAGGAATTGGGTGTGAACCACCTAGTGTTGTGGATACTAAGTCTAGATGCAAATCTCCTCTAGTGGTGCAAGTAGCTCTTGATATCAACACTCCTAAGAGTGGTTCTAACAAAGAATCTATTGAATATATCACTATCCCTCTTGAGAACTCATGTATCCTTACCATATCATCCACTCATTCCATTTCCACTCCTCTCCTAGACTTGGACCAATAAGAATCACAAAAGCCCTTACTCATTGGGGATGAAAAATCAAGCTTTGAAAAGAAATATCTAAAAGTTAAAAATAAAGAAAAGTTTTTTAGTCCAAATCAAAATCAAAAGCTATTGGACTATGCAAAAATCAAAGTCAAGGATAAAAATCCTATAAAGTAAAAAGAACAAGAATTGATCTCCCCTAATACCAAAATAAGTGGGGGAAAACATTCTAAAATATCAAGTCAAAAGGTATACTTGTTGATCCTAAGTTGCCTTCATCATATCCTACTTTCACTTCTTTTTACAATCATAAGCCTTCATTCCTCATCCACTTGTTCCACACATCCATCCTTTTTTGGCAATACATCACATCAATGGACCTTTAATGGAACTTCCTTGAAGGAATTTGTTATCATGGATGCCCAAACTTCTTTAGGTGACATGCATATGGGCCTATGTAGTTCACACATTAGTAATTCTACCTTAATTCCTTCATCAAGAAAGATAGTCAATGGAGCAACACATCATTCAGTGAAGGAATGTCACACCTATAACCATAAAGTAAAGCCTCGCACATTTGAGGTGGGCAACTTAGTTCTCAAATAAAATCCTAAGAATCAACATGACCGAGAAAAAAAAGGAAAATTTGAGCCCAATTGGCTTGGTCCTTATGTCATCACAACAATCTATGGATCAGGTGCATATCAATTTTCAATACTAGATGGAGAACCTTTGGAGGAACCTATCAACAACATGCACCTTCACAGGTTTTACACATAGCTATTTAGAATATCCTAATTCAAAACTACAAAAAAATAAAAAAATATCAAAAATAAAAAAAAATCATAAAAATAAAAAATCGTTACTTGGTGAAAACCTAGGAAACAAGTGCCTTTTGACACAAAAAAATTGAAAAATTAAAAAAAGTAAAGAGAAATAAATTCATCCAATGATGAAAACCACTTTGGTGGTGCCCTCTAGGCAAGTACCATGGTGAAAATTGGGCTACCAGCACCATGTGTAGAGACATTACTCCTCCCTCCAAGATTTAATCTAATCCTTTCACTTTGCACACACTCACAACTTATCCATCCATAATAAACTTACCCATTCTCATCATGTCTTGTTATTAATCTTAGGATTGGTTAGCCATTCATAATAAACCTTTCTTTTTTCCCTTTCCTTCCATAATAAATTAGGTCCAATCTATAACTAGGGAAAAAATCCTAAATCTAGTGATGGAAGTGGTACCCTAAGCATCACATGTTTTGAGGATCATTGTCTTTTCATTCCTCCTTCTTTTCATGCATAATCCACAATAAAAGGTCATTTGTATCGCCAATCCATAATAAATTTCCATTCTTCATCACAATAAAGTATCAGTTTCATGGATCTAGTCAATTTCAAATGAGACACAAGAAGAAATGGGCTTTTAACAAATCAAATCATGCAATAGACTTTGGCAGCAAAATGGTTTTTAGCATGATCTGTCCTTTATTAGGATGACAATATTGTGACCAAATCAAACATGTTAACATATGTGGCAAAAAACACAAATAACTTGAAGATTTCATTGTGTGTTGGTGTAAAGTCTTGGTTTTCTTTTGATTTCATCTTTTTGGTGACATGTCTTTTAGCTTTTTTGGGATGTCTCTGACTAGATATTATATCTCTAGGATGTCTTTGACTAGAAAGGCGAGGATGGGATATGATTCACCTTCTATTGTTTTGTTATCTATGGATTGTCTCTTACTAATGCTATGGCTTGTCCAAGGATATGAGGACATTGTGAGTCTAGTGTGAACTAGGGCATTCCTTGTTTGCAACTGTCTAATCTCCATGCAAATGGGTACAATGATTTTCTAGGTTGAACTTATACCTAGATGGTCATAACCTATTTTCCATAATAAATCTCAATGATGATAAAGCACAAGAAGGTATTTCACTTCCATATCTTCTACCTTCCATCCCCCTTTCTTGATTGACCTCCATTGTCCTTCTCTGAGTTCATGTAGCCCACTATCGCATGACTGAATATAATGACACATCAAAAATATTTGTATTTCATGTAGTATTCACCTGCATCACCACATGTTAGTAATTTTCATTAATATTCATACATATAGAAATCATAATCGCATCACATCCTACACACACCATTGATTAACATATCATATATACATTTGCATTATCCTCATGTAAATAATCATAGCATGTCAATTATCATACATCCATCTACATATAGTACATTCACATTTGTATCATGCATGGCATATAAAACATAAAAGAACAAAAAATAATGCATCTCATCATGTACATATTTTGCATCCATATCATAATCATCATCATAAGAAAAACATGCATAAATAAATTACATTATCATATAGCATCACAAACACATAGTATGCATGCATATAGTTGCCGCAAGGATGGATCATCTCATATATATATATCAAAAAATAATAAGTGTCATGATACAATGATGTCAAAAAATCATATGGCTACAAAATCACCCAAAGGTGTCTATATCATCATACAAAAACTGATGCAAAATGAATCCAAGAGAACTATGATGATGACCCTCCCTCGGAGCTAGCTAGCCTCGAAGGAATCTGAGCTCCCAAAGGACCAGCCCCTGGATCATCTCATTTGTCCCCTCCTAAAGACCTTGCGGGACCATCTTTTCACCAAAGCAATTAATAGTGTTGTGTTTTCCCAGATCTCAAGCATATACATAATATGTTTCAATCCCATCGCCTTGATTGCGATGTGATCCTCAGCAGTTAAATTTGTTTGTAACTATTGTGTCACAGGGAATCTCTCTCTAGACTCAATCTGGGGTAAGTAATCATGTGCATCCAATCAAATCAATTGTGTCAATCCTAGTGGTACTCATGTTCATCACATAGTGCTACTTATCTTATCCCATCCTAGCCTAGAGGTACCTATGTCCATCACATGGTGTTTCTCATCGGGTTCTATCCTAGTGCTTATGTCTATCACATGGCGGTGCAACCTAGTGTATATGTTTGTCACGTTGCACTATATCCTATCTTGCTAGAGCACTCACCGGATTTTATCAACTTGAAAGCCTATCCTATATTCAGTTTAGCAAACCTACCTATTTAGGGCACTTGTTTAAGTGAATCCTCTCAGAAGCTTATCCAATTGGCAACGTATGTTTATCATAGAAATGTCAATTCTAGCCTTCTTTCTAATTTGTCTTTTTTAGGGCACCTGTTTGAGTGAATCCTCACAATAGCTTATCCAATTGGCAACGTATGTTTATCACATAATTATCAATTCTAGCCTTGTTTCTAGTTTGTCTTCCCTAGGGCACCTGTTTGAGTGAATCCTCTCGACATCTTATCCAATTGATAGCGTATGTTCATCACAAAACTATCAATTTTGGCCTTTTAAGACATAGACATGATTATGTTGATTCCTCTTGAGTCAGTATTTTTCCTGCATGACCTTGTCACCTTATCTTGTCAATCCTTTCTAGCATTTTTTTTTCTTATCGAGAGATTGTCTGCGATCTTTTCAAAAAAATTCATCCAATCTCTCGAGGGGGCATATCATTCCCATCATGGGGAAACTTTGTATCAGTTTATCTTATATTCTTTGAGCCAACACGATAAGTTGCATTGCCTCAAAGAGGGGCAAAATGTAGACTCCTAAAATTATCCTGCCTAATTAAATAAATAGTTTATTTATTTTATCCTAAGTCTTCTATTAATTAAATAAATATTTATTTATTTGATTAATTCATTAATCCTCTTCTAAGCCTTTCCTCATTTAAATAAATACTTTTATTTATTTAAATTGTCATTTTTCCTAAATTAAATAAATATTTTATTTATTTAATTGATCCCACTTCCTGTATTAATTAGATAATTATTTATTTATTTAATTAATTCATTAGCCTTTTCTACCCATGGCACATGTAACCCATCTCTTAATTCTTCTCTTACCTACCCCCTTTATCATTTAATTATTCCCTCTACCTACACTTTAATCCTAGCCAACCATTTATCTTTACACCTCTTAATCTTATCCCTCCATTTATTACAGTGTTCTCTATATAAGAAGATGTCCTCTTCATTATCAACCCTAACAACTGCTTCAATTAAGAATTTTTATGATCAAGCTAACAACCACATTTCCATTCTTTGTTGAGCTCTTGTGCACACATAAATCTGAGAGAAAATATATCAAACAAGATCAATGGAGATTGAAACCCTACTAGACATGTGAATGGTATATCTTATTTTGTTATTATTGGAATAAATAATTCATATATTAATTATTGACTTAACTGCATTAATTCACTAAATAATCAATGTCTTAGTTAGTAATTAATTATTGGCATTTATTAGTTAGTTAATTAATTAATTATGAATAATTAATTAATATTTATCTCCATGCATAATGCAAATTAGGAAAAGCAAGCTATGTTTACAATTTCAAGAGTTTCAAGCATTAATTAGTCTATTATGTGTTTTGTGCATACATGACTGATTCATGCATTCTATTTTAACTCCTAGTCTATCTTGTAGACTCCACCATTTAGGATTTCTATTTTTAGAGTTAAATTTCTTTATAAGGATGTCATATCCTTCATTGTAATTAAGCAATAAGCAATAAGCAATTTCAAAGAAATACATTCAATTATTGTTAATTTTCTTCATTCTCTTTGTTGTTCAATTTTATCTTATTGTGTGACAGGTATTCTTGTAGAAGATAACCGAGCTTGTGGGATTCAACATTTCATGAATTCTAACATGGCATCAAAGCTACAGATCTGAAGATTCTTGTTTGTTTTTTTGGAGGTTATTTGCATTTACACAACAAACTGTTCATCTTGGGTTATTTTGAAGCTCGCCATCAATTTTAAAAGGCTCAAGAAAGTTAGAATTGCCTTTCATTTTTCTGAAATCTGATATACAGAGTCCATTTTGCAAGGGTTCGACATTCAAGGGTTTTTCTCTATTCCAGAGGGTACCTAAAAATTAGAAGCCTTTTGGGCCCAAAAGGACCTCATGGTTGGATTCAGAAGGCCAATTCCATGAATTTTGATATATAATTTGCCTATTTTTGTCATCAGGGGCATGATTTTTTCATTGGCATGTTTTTCGAGGCACGAAAATTCATACGGCCATACCTATACCTGCATCAGAAAATTTTTTGTCAAAAATAAAAATTAATTTTTTTTTTTTAAGGGATTTTGATTTTTGGCTGCTAACATCAACATGACATTATGCTGACATCAGCAGTACATTCACTATGCATGGCCCTTCTTTGACCCTCGTTGTGCCCTAAAAGAGGTGTTTTTTTTGTTTTTGCCATAACATGGTCATACGGAGTCAAAATTGGGGAAACCATATACCATTGGAAAGCTCTTTCCAAGCCTGAACCAGAGATGGAGGTATATTTTTCTGATTTTTTTTTCATTTTGCAAGCTTTTTAGCCAATTGAAGTCAGAAGTTACAGTTTGCGCTCCCGGGGGCATATCTTGTGCATCCAAACTCCATTTTTCGCAAATGAGATATCATCGGAAAGGTGATTTAGTGCTCTATCCAGATCTTAGGTCCCTTTTTGTAGATAAATTTCCAGCCAACTACCTCTTCTTACTAAAGTAATCAATGACTTCCTGGCCCTATTTTGTCCTCCTATGATCGGAGCTCCATCTTTTTGGCACACATCTCTATTTTTTTTAACATCATTATAGAATTCAAATTCAATGCACCTGTCTTACTCTCTATTGTGAGCATTATGAGGAAATTTCTACTATTGTTGCTAATGCTTCCTTGGTTTTGCGTTGGAGTGTTCTTTGTATTTAGTACTTGTTCCTATGTACTAGGAGATGTAGAGCCATTCACCCATACATTGTCTATGAGATGGATCACTTCTATATTTATTCCTATGTACTATGAGATGCATTGCGACCATTTACCCATTCATTGTCGGTAATATGGAATACTTAACATATCAACACTCTAGTATTCCTATTTTTGGATCCTTTTTTTAGCATCATAGCATTCATTCTATGATAGTGTTCATAGCTTCTTCATGCTTCAATGTTTCTCCATGCTTGTCTTTTTGTTTCTCTTTTGGAGAGGAGTTTTGTTCCCATTCAAATTTTTCTCCCTTTCTCTATTTCTGAGAAAATTGCATGTTTGTTCATGGGTACCTCATCAAGCTTTAGGTCGGGACCCATCATGCATTCATCTTTGCATTCTTTTTCCTATATCCTTTCCTCTCTCCCAGTTGTGCATTCAGGGGGGGTGTCGGAATAAATAATTCATATATTAATTATTCACTTATTTGCATTAATTCACCAAATAATAGATGCCTTAGTAATTAATTATTGGCATTTATTAGTTAGTTAATTAATTAATTATTAATAATTTATTAATATTTATCTCCATGCATAATACAAACTAGGAAAAGCAAGCTATGTTTAGAATTTTGAGAGTTTCAAGAATTAATTAGTCTATTATGTTTTTTGTGCATACATGACTGATTCATGCATTTTAACTCTCAGTCTATCTTGTAGACTCCACCATTTAGGATTTCTATCTTTAGAGTTAGATTTCTTTATAAGGATGTCATATCTTTCATTGTAATTAAGCAATAAGCAATAAGCAATTTCAAAGCAATACATTCAATTATTGTTAATTGTCTTCAATTCTCTTTGCTGATCAATTTTCTCTTATTGTGTGATAGGTATTCTTGTAGAAGATAACTAGGCTTGTGAGATTCACCATTTCACGAATTCTAACAGTTATCGTTTATTTGCATGATCGTAGGTATCTCTATTGGTATTGGTGAATGTTTCATAGTAGGACCTAGATTGTTTGTGGTTGGATCTTTATGGTTTTACAATAGTTTATCATCATCACTTTTCACCATATATAGAAGCTTTGGGCTCTATTTAATCCCATGAGCATTTTGTATCAAGGTTTCTTTGTCTTTTAAAATATGTCAAGACTCTATTTGTTCTAATAAATTTTATTTTATTTTATTAATAAATGAAGGAAAGCATATCAGATTGTTCCTAGTTTTCCTCTTCCATGTGTTTTGTTTTGTTTGTTGGATGATTTAAATTTCTATGTTACAAGTAAGTAAAGCAATTGTCTTAATTTTGACTCTTCTAATCTCAATTTGACTTAATAGGCTATTGAATCATGTATCACTATACTATTTTGAT
Organism: Cryptomeria japonica; assembly: GCF_030272615.1. NCBI lineage: Eukaryota > Viridiplantae > Streptophyta > Pinopsida > Cupressales > Cupressaceae > Cryptomeria > Cryptomeria japonica. The sequence continues at coordinate 113,617,598 of NC_081405.1, read as the reverse complement.
GATATGTAATATTTAAATTTGGTTTCATCTCGTGTCAATTTGATGAACTAGAAGTTATAATTGAATAATAATTTGAATTTGATAAGGAATTTCGATCTAAATTAAACCTTAATAGGTTCTTCTTACAAGAATATTTGAATATTGTGTCCAATGTATTATGACCTTATACATTTTTTTCTCTTTCTAACAATGAAGAGATAGTTCTATTTTTTGCTTAATTTTCAAGAGATTACATATTTCTTATATTTCCAAAAGTGATTTAAAAGAGTGGTGAAGATTTTGGCATATCACCTTAGATATAGATTGTATTTCCATGTTTTATTCTACCCCTATTCCTTCTTAAATATTCAAATATTTGGCTTCTAAAATCTTGGAGTTTGTTTAGTGAATCAGTGTTCTACCAGAATGATCAATTTTAACCTTATTAAAACATGCATTCACGAACCCGTATACCAGTACATATAAGATTGAAAGAAGTAAAACAATCACTAAGCCAATCACACAAATGAAACCTCAAAGAGGAAAAACCATGGTGGGATTTGTAACCCACAATATCAATCCACTGGCCATATGAAGAGATATTACAAAATATGGGGGCCTACACTTGTAGGAAGACTTACATCCTAGAGCACACTGCTCATCACAAAAGAGTCTCATTGACTACATACAAATCCAGACTAAAATCCAAAAGAATGAGTGAACTGTAATGATAGCATCTTCTATGCCTGAATACAGTTCCAGTTAAGCTATGTCTGTTTTGGTCTGAAACCCTAAACCCTTACCAGAATAACCTCTTTGATAAATATTCTCTCAAACATGATCTCTCTCACATATCTCGTATATCCTTTTTCACATCCAACATATATCAAAATGATCTAATAAACTGACCTATATACCCTTACAATCCTTTATGCCTTATGTTGGCTTACATAGATAATTACAAAATAAATATACATGTCAGCTCAATTACATATATACATAAGTATCAAAATAAATTTCCAATTGCTAGATCTCTCAAATGATGTCGGTCTTCAATATTGTTATCCTGATGAAGTCATGTCAGCCTGCAATGTCGATACCCATAGAATTCCTCCTACTAGTGAAGATACATGTAGGTATCGGTGTCGGTGCCAGTGCTACTGAAGTGTCTGTCAGTAAAAAACCAAACCAAAATATGAAGCCAGAACATGTTGCCATCAATGAAAACATATTGAAACCAATCAAATGAGTGTCAATTTATAACATAATTCTAGTCCCATATTCACTGAACTTCCCTTAAGGTTGTTTTCTCACAAGTGGAAACTTTATGGATCAGTAGTTTTTTTCTAGCACACCTAGATGATGTATGAACTATAGGCTTGGTACTAGATCTCAAACCTCTCAAAACATAGGCTTGTTGTTTCCTCCTTTAGTAATTATATCTCAACCCAAGGCTACTTGACAAGTAGCAATACAAACTCAATCTCAACTACAATCACAGATGGTCATCCACTGCCCAGAAACTTTATTACTTGGAACAATAGGAGTCCTTTAATTTCCCTTGTACCTCTAGCCCAATGGGATCCTATTTCTTCAACATTGAAGGATTTACCTCAATTTATGGGAGAGGATTTTAAAAAACCTACCAAAAAATTGCAAGATAAAGTCGATTGTTGTACTATCCATAATGTTATAAAGAATAATGTTACTCTTAGATTTCTTACAACCTCTTTCAAGGGCAAAGCATGATACTAGTATTGATCATTACCCTAAAATTCCATAGTAGACTAGGATGCACTTGGGAATTGTTTCTTTGATACATTTTTTGAAAAAAGAGACCATTCATCCCTGTTGTAGTAGTTGATAATCACAAAGAGAGCCCCATAAGAAGCAATAATATATTTCAATACCCAATTTTATAAAACTTGGGTAGTTTTCTTTCTATTTTAGAGATTTAAATCTAGACATATTTGTTATGATTCATTCTCTAGGAGGTACTATGTTGCCACAAGTGAATTAAGTAGTGGTTAGAACACAAAATAATTTGATCGATGCTAGGAAGCTAACGCCAAGATCGTTGATGCTAGTATTTACTAATATATTTATTTAGCCTCAACTGGAAGCTACTCCCAGCACTTCTGCACTGCCCTACTCCAGTCAATCTATGTGTTTCTGAGTTCTCAAACAAATAATACCCCTCTATCACCTTCATTGGTAGCAAAAATAAGTCGTATAAATAATTTATTGTGAAAATTCTCAAACGTGATCATCAATATTAAGTGCCAACATGAGATGCATTTGAAACCTCCATTTTAGAGCTACCAATGAGGGAGGCCATCCTTTTAGAAAAACCAATACTAAGGAGGCATTAAGGTGAATAACCTACCTCAACCCTCGAACCAAATTGTTCACGTTTCTACCCCTCTACAAACTATACCTCCAAGATAAAATAAAGAGCTAGTCACAGGACAGAATAATCTAATAGATGATTCAAATTCCTAGTTCTTTTCATGCAATGATGCACATATGCATTGAAATTTTCCATAAGGAAATCTAAAACAAAAGTTAGTAGAGCAATACACTCAAGGTGTTTCACCAAATACTAAATTTTATTCCTATTCATCCTCTAGTATAGAGAATGTAATGTTGACTACTCAAATGCAAGGTATGTCACTAGAGAAAGAGGCTAACATTACCCTAGATCATGCAGTCTTCTCTTGGATGGATGAGTGGTGCAGCCATAATCCGGTGAGTCCTCAAAGAGAATAGACCAAATCATACAGCAAGAGTAACACAATGGAAGTAGCAATAACACATTGAAAAATAACAAAATCAGATTTTTGCATCACCATATATTCATCATAGATCACCCGAAAATCAACCGGTTACATGTAGGCTAACAAGCCAAAATATGACTGGTAACAAACTAGTTACAAGAAATCTAGAATACAATCCATCTGGATCTTTGAGGGACCTCTGAATTATCAATCTTGTAACTAGGAACTCATAAACCTCTCACTTCCTATGAAAGATCTCATATAACAATATTTATACCCTCCGGAACATATCCGAGTTGACCACAAAAGATTACATTTACCAAGATAGGAAAATCAAATGTGTAAATCAGTCGGCCCCAAGAATGAAAGGAAATCCTCCAGAAAAGAGCCACCAAGAAGTACAGATCAATAAGAAGGTCAGCCAAGGACATAGAAACATCAAGAAAGACCCAAAATAGATCCACATGCCAAGAAACCACTCCAAAAAAGAAGGAATCTGCAACTAGTAACCCTAAAAAATACTCTGAAACTCAGAAACAACCAAATTGGAAGCAATATCTTGTCAGAAAAGAATCCAAAAGGACTAAGAATATAGAATTAAGCATGTGAACAAGCTTGGAAATCGAAAAATAGATTCATAATGAAGAGAAACCAACTACCAGAAGAACACATAAACTATAACACTGAACTTGAACAGAACAAAATTGAAAGGAAATATTTTTGGTTGATGCAAGATTTCTGAAAGACTAGGGATTCTCCAGCATCAGACACCCCAGGTAGAAAGAGATTCTGTATGAGAGGTAACTCATAAACATCTAAAAGGACTCTGGATATAGACTCCATGCTCATTTATGATCCAAACATCTTTATCTGCAAATCTTTTTTTTAGCTCCTCCAGAACCTCAACTAGATTCTCTAACTCCTGACCCACTTTATTTCTTTTTTCTTTTTTCTTTGGGCCTACACACTATCTCTAACTGATGCTCCCTTTCTTCTATAACATTGATTTATTACCGCCACAAGACTTCATCTGGTCTGCTACCATAACCTTACTGCCATCCAGTTTATTCTTACCATCAGACTTATCTATCAGGCCCTTCTGCAATTCTAGGTCACCCTCCGATATAACCTCAATAATTAATTTCTCCTTACTGCAACTCTTTTCAAGGCTCAGATTCCTCAGTTCCTTCTCTTTCTCCTTCAAAGAAGCCAATGTGAACTTTTGTCCATCCTTCTCAATAGTGATCAAGTTTCTTCTATAGTCATAGATAGCTTCTCTATCAAATTGCCAAGGTCTTCCCAACAAGACATGACAAGAACTCATAGATACAATATCACACAAGACCTCATCCCTAAAAGGTCCAATATTAAAACTCAACAAACACTGCTCCTTTACTTCTAACTTTGGATCATCTTGTAACCAACTTACCTTGTAAAGACAAGGGTGCTTAATCCTCTTCAAGCCAAGCTTCACTACCATCTCCTTAGATAACAAATTATCAGTACTCCCACTATCCACAATAACATTGCAACACTTTCCACCTGATTTGCACACAGTCCAAAAAAGGCTCCTTCTCTGAGTGGGTCTGGTATCTTCACTGCTCTTCTCCATCATGATTTTTTTGAACATAAGGGATTCTCCTTGCTTTGGTGCATATTCAGTTCCAGTAACTTCAACTTCCTAATCCTCATTTTCCATACAACTTCTTGCCATTCCCTGCTTACATTCATAAAATCTATGCTTGGTTTCTCCACACTTGACACATCTGCCTGAAAAATTCTTTGTTGCTACTGCCACTCCCTTTCCTCTATGTTTTTTGATCTGGTTCTTTATTTCACTTAGGTTTTGATTCTTCTTCAATATTTTTCTTCTCTATACTCATCTTCCCCTTGAATATCTCCTTCCCTCTATGGTTATTGTGATGTTTTCTTATCACCTCCTCCTTAGCCTTCAAAGCATACTAGTAAGCTTCCTCAACTATGGAAATCTTCAACATACTCATTTCATCCTAAATATTAAATACAAGTCCATATATGTACCTTACCACCTTTTCTCTCCATCTCTCTATGCCCAGATATGATAATTACTTTTTAGAACTCCTTGGTATACTCTTTCATAGTCATGTTTCTCTGCTTCAAGTTCTGCAACTTCTTGAACAACTCCAACTTATAGTCTCCCAAAATGAACTTAACCTTCAATCTCACTACCATCTATCTCCACTAGGTAATCTTCATTTCACCATTCTCCACTATGTCTCTCTGCAACTCTTTCCACCACAAGGAATCATTCCCTTTCAATTTAGTTTGTGCCAACCTGACCCTTTGCAGAACCTTAACATCCTCAAATTCAAAGTAGTCCTCCAACTCTCCAATCCAATCAATCAAGTCCTCCAGATTTAGCGTCCTAAAAAAGTTTGAAAACCTCCACTTTATGTATTTTACTTGCTTGTTCCACTGCTCTCAGAAATCTTTCTTCTCTTCTCTCTTCTGTTCCTTCAGCCTCTTTCACCTCAAGCTCTTCTCTAGCTTCTTCATATTCATCCTCAGACTCTGGATTCCTCCATAAACCAACCAATGTGTTCTGGATCACGTTCCTCATCTCATTCTTGAAATCCTCCATCATCTTCTCTACCCTTTGAGGGTTTATCCTTCTAGGAAGCATCTGTCCCTTGCTCCGGTGAACTGCCTTAACTCAACAATCTAACTATCAGTTTCAATTTCCTCACACTCAATGATCTATTGAACACACTTACAGCCTACCTCCACTCGGTGATCTATTCAACCAAAGGAATTCCTCAAAGTTCGTAACTATCTCTTCCACCAACTGGTTCATAACCCGCTCTAATACCACTTAATGCAACCATAATCCGGTGAGTCCTCAAAGAGAACAAACTAGATCATGTAGCAAGAGTAACACAATGGAAGCAACAACAACACATTGAAAAATAAAAGAATCAAATTTCTATGTCACCATATATTCATCATAGATCATCCAACAATCAACTGGTTACATGCAGGCTAACAAGCTAGAATACAAGTTCTGGTAACCAACCGATTACAAGCAAGCCAAAATACAATCCATTGAGATCTCTAATGGACCTCTGAATTATCAATCCCATAACTAGGAACTCATAAACCTATCACTACCTACAAAAACTCCAATATAACAATATTTATACCCTGCAAAACATATCCAAGTCGGGCACAAAAGATTACATTTACCAAGACACAAAAATGAAACATGTAGATAGGTCAGCCCCAAGAATGAAAGGAAATCCTCCAAAAAAGAACCACTAAGAAGTGAGGATCAATAGGAAGGTCAGCCAAGGACTTAGGAGCATCAAGAAAGACCCAAAATAAATCCACATGCCAAGAAACCACTCTAGAAAAGAAGGAATCTCCAACCGGTAAGCCCAAAACTGCTCCAGAACCCAAAAACAATCAAACTGGAAGCAATATCTTGCCAGAAAAGAATCCAAAAGAACTAAGAATATGAAATTAAGCACATGAACAAGCCTAGAAACTAAAAATCTGATCCGCAATGAAAAGCAACCAGCTATCAGAAGGACATAGAAACTAAAACACTAAACTTGGATAAAACAAAACTGAAAGGAAATATTTTTGGTTGATGCAAGATTGCTCAAAGACCGGGTATGCTCCTGCATCAATTAGTAGAATGTGGCATTCGCTAATGAGGCACCTACTTCAAAGGCTCCTCAAGTTCAATTCAATTATAACACTTTCTCAAAGAAAAGACTTACTAGAGAGTTTGTGGGTCAAGTACAACAATCTAAAGTTACTTTCAAGAAGAAATCTCAACCCCCTGCGGTGGTGTAGATTTTTCAAATACTGAAGGATATTTTTCCCTAGAATTAACCAAAATAATCCAAGACTTTAGCTTTGGAATCACTTAATGTGGTGGATGAATTGAAGAAAGCCTATGCTAAAGTTTCCTTATGGGATATTCTGGTGACTAGAGAAAAAAATCTTTGTTGAAAGAATCTCTAGAAGGCTAAGAAGAAAAGGTACAAGTCAAAGATGCTGCAAAGAAAGCTCATTTAAAAGGAAAGATGCCAATCACCAATGAACAAGAATAGAAACTAGTAGTGTTCACTAACTTAAACAACAACCAAAAGGAGGAAATAGGTACTTCAAAGCCTATGCCCTTTATCATCACACTCATTGTTAGAGATAAGTTGTTACATAATTGCACGATTGATTCCAAGGCTAGCACCATAGTTATGCCAAAACAAATAGCTTAAGCTTTTAAGTTGGAGTATGAGCTTTTAAATAGGGGAGCTATGCACTCAAATAGACAAAAGGTTCAAATCATACAAATAATTAAAAATCTTCCTTTAACCTTGTATTCCTGCCCTAGCATTATAGTTCCTTGGGAAGTTGTGATAGTCAATATTTCTCCAATTTTTGGCCTTTTCTTTTCCTATGATTTTAAAAAACAAATTGATGGTTACATGTCCCTTCATTATCCACAATTGATCCTAAGAACCAAGTATAGAAAATTTGTAAACCAAGAAAAAAAGATAACTCACCAAGCATTGACATCTCAAACTCCCTTAGCATTGCATCTTAAAACTTTATGTATATATTGTCATTGTTTCCTCCAAAGATGACATCATCAACATAAACCACATCAATCAGTAATTGATCATAATTTTGTTTAATATAAAGAGTATTGTCTGTATAACCTCTCCTGAAACCTTGTTTCTACAAATACTTATTCAGTTAGGAATACCAAGCTCTTGGAGCTTGCTTGAGTCCATATAAATCTTTCTTCAATCTACACACAAAATCGTGTTTGTCTAAGCACTGAAATCCATCTAGTTCTTCAATATAAACTTCTTCTTTCATTTATCCATTAAAAAATGTATACTTAACATCCTTATCGTACACTTTAAATTCCTTGAATGTTGATAGTACAAAGAATAACCTCTAGTCTAGCTACCAGAGAAAATATCTCTTCTAAATCCACATCTTCAACTTGAGCATAACCCTTAAATACTATTATGTCTTTATTTTAGATCACCTTACCTACTTTATTCAACTTGTTTCTAAAGACCTAATTAGTACCCTATCACATTCTTGTAGTTATTTCTTGGGACTAACTCCCATGTCTCATTTTTCTTGATCTTAGATAATTCATCTTCCATACCATCTTGTCAACCTTTCTCTTTGCTTCCCTCTGCATAAATGCTTGGTTAAAAATTTTACAATAAGGAAAAATACACTTGTTCATTTGTTTTTTAAGATCTCCTAGTATAAACACCACTTTCTTTATCTCCTATAATCTAATATTTAGAATGATTATTCTACACATACCTTGTCATAGTCTTATCACTTGAAATCTTTGACTCAATTCTAAAGTATTTATCACTTCTACTTGATCAAATTTGTCTTTGTCTTCCAAAAGTGCATGACAACACTTATTTTTTCACTTTCTCTCCAATCTCTTGTTATAACACATGCATCTTTTTCTTATCATTGAATAACTAAGAAAAATACCTTCATTAGATCTAAAGTAAAACTTACTCAAATTCTCTTCATCTCTTTTGATGTAGCATTTTCCTTCAAAGATTTTGAAATACCTTATTGATGGTGGTCTCCCATTCCATAGCTCATGTGGTGTATTTTTTATCTTTGGCATGGTACTATTGTTTAACATGCCTCTCTTTGTGTAACCTAGAAAAATTCTATCTAAGCTACCACAAACTTAAATCCTACAAAAAATTCTAGATTACCAATGAAACAAATACAAGAAATAAACTTAAAACAAATAAACAAGTCCCTTTGTTGTTGTCAACCTTCCCAATTAAAACATTAACTCAATTTAAAACCTTAACTTGGGGATTGGACATCCATCTTGAATAGTTATTGTTTCTATGGCTAAGGTTCCATTTACTTGTCAACCCAAGGACGTATTACTTGAAATGGTCTAGCACAGTTTGTGTACTAAGTTCCAGTAAAAGCCATTCTATTCTACTGCAACAAATGAAATTACTCAAATAAACATAGAGAAATTTAATGATTGGATTGCGACAGAAAATCTTAATGCTAAAAGGTAATTTAAGCAAATAACTATCACTAATGTTCAAAGTTAACAAACAGGAACTACTATGTTTGTGTCGGCTGCAAGAACAAACACAGGTTCTAGTTCCAGTGGCTACAGGAATGTGATAGTTCTAATACTTAATATAAGTACAAATCCATAACCAACAAGATGAGAGGGGGGGTGAATCATACAAACTTAATCATCCATAAAAACATTAGATTCAACCTCGGTAACATATATATCATTCATATAACCAAAAACTGTCAAACATGCAAACTCAAAAGCATATGAACAATATAAACCTCATAACACCAAATTTAACGTGGAAACCCAAATAGGGAAAAACCACTGTGGGATTTCAGACCCACTAAGAAATATACTCTTCTAGAGTATGCTCAGTTAAAAGCAAACAATGTTAAAGATTACAAACACATTGCTAGATGTGACCCAATTAAGGGATTTCCCTCAAATCTGTTAGGATCTTCACTTTGTTAGAAGTGACCTTCTTAAAGGATTTCAAACACTCAATCAAAATGTCACCTTGTTAGAGGATTTACATATAAGACTGTTAAGTCCACTCGGTTAAGAGATTTCCTGTCACTTTCACAAAATAACAGTAATACAATCTATCTGCAACTTCACATCTAAAATGCTAAAGCAGATTCTTATTTGTTCAATACAATCTAGACATAGAACTAATCTTGTCTATCTACTGGGCATCAATACTCTATTATTCTAACAGGTCTTCAAGCTTCTGTGCTCAATAATCACTATGTAGCATCCCTGTGCATACACTTGCCCACATACATTGTTTATCAATAGTTTCCTATTTATAAACAATCTTCTAACTGCTTAATATGCTTGATCACATTTCCCATGATCAATCATAGCCATCAGATCTTCAATCTTGTCCAGGTTCATTGTATCTTTCAATCTAAAAATGTTTTACCCCACCTTGGAACTTGCACATTCACCTTGGAACTTGTGTTAGGGTAATGCGATTCAATCTAAGCTATAGATCTTCTTGCCGACTTTCCATTGCCTTAGATTCATTTAACAAACTTCTTCCACGGCCTGCCAATCATTGATCCGCTCCAGCTCATCAGCTTCTTTCATTAAATATCACATGTAAACATTTAATGCATTTTGTTATAGCTTAGTTACCACTCGATGAATACTAAACTTCACTCGGTAGACATTCTATCTTCATTAATCGACTGTGATAACCTTAGGGTTTACCGACTAGGTTCTTTGCTTGATAACATAGTATAGTATTAACCTTTACATTTTACAACATATGTATGATGTTAAAACAATCTAAAACATCAAGATCTCATCATTGTCTGACTCGGTAGAGTTTCCCATTGAATAACTTATCCCCTTATTCATCATATTCTTTCATGTGTCTTTACCGACTCCTTTATAATCTTCATATCATATTTCTCAAGATATGGCAACATCATACTGAATAAGAAAATCAATTTCTTGACATCAATGACAAAATAATAATATCAAGATAGTAAAACATCTTTAATCAGTTATGTCCATAATCATCAACAACCTTCTCAATATCCTTATAATGTAATATTGCCAACAGAATGGTCAACTGGTAGAACAATAACTATAGAAAAATAAAATTAGCGTAACAAATACACATGATTTCTCACCAAGTGGGCCCCCTTGGATGACCATGTCCAGAACTCAAATAGCCTTATATGTTCAAAACACCATCACTTTATTCATTATCTCAAAAGATGTTACATTCTATGGAAAAATGGAGGGAAATTCTATCTACTTCTCCAAAACTTAATCTACCCTCGCAAGGAGGTCCATATCTTTATTTATATGAAAATTATGACAAACTACTAACTACCTAGACCATACCCAAAAGAATAGGTAGAGGTTTTTATTACAACAAAGAAAGAGGAAAGAATCAACCACAAATAATGTGGGAAATTTATCATTATATGACCAAGAATATAGCACAACAATTCTTGCTAGATTCCTACCAAGGACAATCATAAATAAGTTTTTGAACCATTTGGCTATCCTTGATCCACTCAGTTACCAACTTCTCTCATTGTCTCCAATGCTTCCAACCCCCTCGAATTGACCTTTAATGACTTGAATGGCATGATCCTCCTTCCTGGCATGGTTTGACTATGGTTGTTGCTACTAAATAATTCTTGCATCATCAGTTAGCATGCACAAACGCATACATATCCATTTTCTATCAACCATAACATTCATTCATCGACATATAAAGTTATCAAAATATTTCGCATAGCTACTAATATATATTAGTCAAAACAATACGAAGTTTAGTTAATTCCCAACATGCACAAGATCAAAACTTCTAGGAAGATTATCTACAGACACATTCTATACCCTCGAAATTGTCCAATAATGCAATTTAAACCATGAAAAACATAACAGCTATGAACACAAAAAGAGCTATTATTTCAGCTCATCATTTCCCCCCCAACCTATCTTCTGTTGGTATTTTGGTATGGTTTTGTCATTGATTTCAACACCTACTAAAACACTAGCACTTTGGAGATCCAGCAACATTCACTGGCAAGCAAGTAACTATTGCACAGTTACTGGTATATGGTTCACTAGCAGGATATAATGATCATCGACACTTGGAATGATATGGAAGACACCTAGTAATGTCGAAGACATCATGTGGACACTTTGTTTTGAAGAATTAATCATTGATATATTCTTATTTGCATATTTGCTTTTACTAGCAAATAGGTCCAGGGTTACCTAGGGTTACACTAGCAGGTTTATCTTTTCCAAATCAGCATGGCATGCTATGGAGATGATTTATTATTGTTGTAAATGCATTAAGCCGACATGTTCAATCGGTTATTGAATCGAATATTATATTACTTACAAATGATTTTACTGTAATATCTTGTAGAGCCAACCTACTAAAATTGGTCTTAGGTTATGGTATAAATGTAAGATCTTGTTTGTAAGATCGAATGTGGAATGCGAAAAAAAGGATTGTGAGAAGGTATATACGAGATTAAGCAGAGGTATACACGAAGACATCATTTGAAGGTGAAGCTAGGTTTTTGTAGAAGCATATCAGCATTACACCAGTACTGAATCTAGCATATGAAGATGCTATTTTGTGCAGTACATTCTTATTGGATTTAACCATCCAAATGTAGTCAGTGTGACTCCCATTTTGTGGTTGAGCAATGAGCTCTAGGTTGTTGGCCTTTCTACATGTGCAGACCCCATTTATGTACACTTACTATCTGCAGTAGTATCATCTGATTGTGGGTAAGGTTTCCCACCGTGGTTTTTCCCCTTACAGGGTTTCCACATACAAATATAGGTGTTATGTGTTGTGGATGACTTTATGTTTATTTTTCATGCATTAATCTTTACCAGTATAGCAATTAACTGTTAACATTGTCTACCGGTATACTTAACTGGTTTACCAGTATTAAGCATTAAGTTGGTTAAGTTGTTTTTGGTTTCAAATATTAGAGAACTGATTCACCCCCCCCCCCCACCCCCTCAGTTGTCTCTGGGACCTAACAATTGGTATCAAAGCCTAGTCCTCTTTTTGCAGAAGTTTAACAACTTGAGGAGATCCAATGTCTACTAATTATTTCAGGAAGGACAATCCTAAACTTGATGGAACCAACTATGGGATATGGAAGATCAAGATGGAGACACATCTGAATTGCATTGGTAAGGACATCTGGGAAGTTACAAAGAATGGTTATACTGCTGCTATAGCTGGTCAGATTGCTCCAACTACCTTAGCTAAAGATGAGGAAAATGATTGCAAAGCAAGAGAAGCACTTTTAAGCGCATCATCAGATCAACAAATCATGGGATTATCAGATAGGTCTACTACTAAAGCTATTTGAAATCATTTGGAAACACTAAATGAAGGAGATTTCATAATCAAGATTTCAAAACTTGAAAGCTTCCGAGTCAGGTATGAACATCTGAAAATGGAAGAAGATGAAAGGATTTATGCCTTTATGGAAAGAGTAAATGAAATTGTTTTGGGTATTAAATGTTGTGGAGGAACCTTGAGTGAGGATGAAATTGTTTCAAAAATATTAAGAGGATTGCCACTGGCATATAAAATGAAGGTTACTGCTATAAATGAGTTGAGAACAATGCCTAATACATCAATAACTAGGGATACATTGATTGGAAAACTTTCAGCTTTTGAAATTGAGGAATTTTGTCCTGTTGCTACTATAAAGATAGATTTGGCCTTTAAAGTATCAACATCATCTACTCCATCATTTGACAAATCAGATTGGAAAGCCTTTTATGAAAGAGAACTTGAAGAAACTAGGAAGGAGAATGAAGAGCTTGAAGAACTTGAAGCACTATTTGCAAGGAAGATACCAAAAGGTCCAGTTGGAAGTAAGTATGAAGGTAAAGCACCCTTTAAATGTTTTAACTGCAATAAGATTGGTCATATGGCTTCGAGATGCCCTGATAGACATACTAGACTAAGAGAAGAAGCTAGAAGAACATACAAGCCTAATCCTGAATATCAGAGATACAGATTTAAGAAGAACAAAGACAAATCTTGTTCCATTGCTAATGAATGTGTGACTGATGATTCTGATGAGGATCCAGTAGACAATGGATGGGTTTTTGTTGCTATAATAGAAGATCAACTGGCACCTACTGCTCAGTCGGTAGAACAAGCCCTAGCAGCTAAAGTTGAAGTAAAGGATGAATGGATCATTGACTCAGGATGCTCACATCATATGATAGGAGACAAAGGTAAATTCTTGAACTTTCAAGAATACAACGGAGGTTTAGTAAGATTTGGAGATGACAAAGCCTCTTCAATCAAAGGTAAGGGTACAATATCTCTTGATGGTAAGAATAACACTGATAATGTCTACTGTTAGGGTTCCCACATATACTGAGAGGGGGGGTGAATCAGTATCTGACCGGTAATGTAATTTTCTTGATACAAAACATGCAGAACATAAAGTAATAGTATACCGATATGCAAGAATTAATGTAATTAATAGAATCAAAAGAATCCACATGAAAAGAACACCATAACACAAGATGTTTAATGAGGAAACCCTGTGTGGGAAAAACCTTGGTGGGATTTGTGACCCACAATATTCACTTACTGGCCAATAAGAGAATATTACTTACAATAGGGCCCTGCACATGCAGGAAGGCCAACTGCCTAGAGCACACTGCTCAGTAAGAAGTCACACTGACTTACAATGAGGATTAAGTTAATCCAATATTCTGTACTGCTTTACAATAGCATCTTCAATGCCAGATTCAGTACCAGTTCTTGCTCTGTTCTTTACATATACCCTTGACCTATAATTCGCACATTAGGTCTACCTAATAATTTTCTTATGATAGCTATATCTCCTCTTGCAAATGTCTACAATGATCTCTTTTATATACAAGAGTCATTTTACAATTTGCCAAGTCGACTTACAATAATAAACAAAATATTACATATCAAAAATCCTGTCGGCCTCTGTGCCGGTATACATCTTTTCTTCTATGCTGGTGTCGGTGCCGGTGTAGAGTGGTGTAGAGTGGTCTTGCTGATGCTGGTGCACTATCTTGCTTGAATAATGCTTTACCGGTAGAATGTCTTGCTGGTGTCATAGGATTGCAAGGTTGTCATCAATGACAAAACCTTCAATCACACATAATGTCTCATTGGAGTGTCCATATGCCAACAATCTCCCCCTTTGGAATTGATGGCAACACTCATGAGAAATTTCAAAAAGATATCCAAAAATGTGTAGACCAAAAAAGTGAGTGACTCCCCTTGAGCATATGATCCCTGTGTTTTTTAATTTTTTCATCCTACTACTCCCCCTTTGGCATCAATGACAAAGGTTGTCAAGATGTTAGTAGAGTTTGTAGTTATATCGGTCCATGACCTCAACCTTGTAATTGGGTAGTTATTATCTGAAAAAGATCACCCAAAATTAAGTTTATACTATCCATAAACTTTTTGCTATCTTTTATTGTTGTTTCGGTTTTCTTTATAGTACCGGTGAGATGCTGCAATTGCTCTGTCGGTGTTTTACTTCCCAATGTTAATGCCTCTGAGATTTCCTTCCGTAGAGATTCTAGATAATCCAATCTTGGACTTAGTTTGGATCTCAAGTATTTTGCCTTATTTATTATTTTCTCTTTCTCTTTCTCTTGTTTAAGTAATTCTGTCTCAAAATTTGCTAACTTATCTTCAAAAATAGATAATGAATCTAATGAGTTGACAAAATTGTCTGCAAGCTTGTTTATTTCTTCCTGTATCTTGCTTATCTTCTTGTCTACATCTATAGTCAGGAAGTTTGTTTTGCATGTGTCTTTGTACAGGTTTTTGTACTCTTTTAACAAACTACACAATTCCGGTAGAAGTGTGTCAAAATCTCTATTACACTTCTTAATTCCTTCCTCAAAGAATTTTTGTTTCTCCTTTTCTACAATGTCCTTTATAGATTCTACCTTTATTTGCTCAAAATTTCCAGAAATGTATTTACATAGTGTATCCAACTGTCCTAAAGAATCTTTATTATCTATATTACAATTAGGAGCTATTGTTTTCAAAAATGGGATTGAATCATATATTGCTTTGTAAGCTTGTGAGCTATAGTCAGTTATTTTCTTGATGGATTCAAGTAATACCTCAGTCACATTTGTTGACTTTGATGGTGACCCAACAAACTGAGTACTGGTGGAAGTGACCATGCTTGTATTGACCTCTGGTAGGTCTGTTTGTGTCTGCATTTCTTTAAGCACTGGTTTTCCTGCTTCATTTCTTACCGGTGGCATCTACTCTGGAGCCTTTAGCTCTGTCGGCTTCTCTGTTTGTGCTTCAGATTCCACCTTTTTCCCTGTATCCATTGTCGGTTGCTCTGTATTTCCTGTTACCAGAGGCTCTTTGGCTATATTTGATTTATCTGTTGTATCTTTATCTACCACTATGTTGATCTTCTGAGTATCAACATTCATAGTATATAGGACTTCAGGATTAGTATTTCCATCCTCTGTATCCATGCTCTCAGTTTCTAGTTGATCTTCAGTAGTTGTTGATTTTACCAGTGGAGTATTTAAAGGAGGTGGGGGTAAGTTGTCTCTAACCTTGATACTTGGTGGTCCACCAACTTTACCTTTCCCCTTGTCTCTATCTTTTTGATAAACTTTTATAGGTTTGGGGTTCCTGAACTCTTCTTGTTTTTCTTTCTCAACCAAGAATATATCCCATCCATCTTTTGTTTCCTTTGTCACTTCATTAACTCTTCCTGCCATTAGTGAAATCTGTCGGTGTGCAGTACAGAATACTGATTGGTTTGCTTGAGCAATTAGGTCATCAATTTCTTTAGGTGATTTTACCGGATATACAGCAAGTAATTTCTCAATTTTTATTTTCTTATCCAATTCTATCACTGCCTGTCTTCTTGCCTCTAGTCTTTGAAATAATACATCTGGAATTTCATTGACTACTTCCATCAAAAACTTCTTGTACATATCCATATGTAATATAACACTATTTTCTACTTGTTCTTTCTCATCAATTGTTAAAGTGTCATATATTTTCTCTATGTTCTTCAATTTACCTTCCTCTGTGATTTCCTTTAACAAAATTTGTAGAGGTGCCAAGTCAGTTGTGGTCTTTTTCTTTTTCTTAGGGGTCAGCTTCTTTTTAGGTGTGACCTTTCTGACCGGAGATCTCACATCTTGTTGCTTCTGCCTTGTCCTTCTAGGTGAAGAAGTGGTTGTTGGTGAGGGATCTCTTTTCCTAACAACTCTTTTAAAAGTTGTTGGTATATCTCCTTTTGAGGAAGTACCTACCAGTGATAGATGAGCTTCAGGTTGTTGGGCTGCCAACTCATCTTCAATTATGCCAGTTTTCTTTAATACATCTTCCTTTATGGCTTTTGCTTGTCTAGATCCTTTTCTCACAAATGTCTCAACCTTTTTCACTCTTTTCTTTGACTGAATTTGGCTTTCTATGGTTTCAGCACTACCAAATATTTCTTCTTTAGGTTCATTGGGGGCTTCCAGAAGTGCTTTGGCATAAGTTTCCACTATGTGGTCATCTGTTTCATAGCCCATTTCTGTTACCCAGATTGTCCTGGGGATGACTGCTTCCATCCATATTCCGTCCTTTTTGATAACAAAGCATATATCATCTTTGTATTTGTCTACAATCTTCTGTGATAACCTTGTCCTTTTCTTCATTTTTGTCTTTAGTGCTTGGAAAAAGTCATGAATGACGTTTTCCTTATTCTCGCCCATAGTATTGAACAGTTCTATCAGTTGCTTTCCTACCAGTATGTCATATTTGAAATCTTTATATCCTATACAAGGAACTTGTTTTGTTATATGAAGCATTAGACACACTAACAGATTCCCAAATCTGAAGGTTCCTTTCTTATCCTTCTTTATCTTCCCAAGGTTGTCTATCAGTTCATCCTTTAGCCATTCACAGATGTCAATTTTTGCATTGTCGGTTACTATGTCATAAGCACTCTTGATGCACAAACTTGAAACTGAGTTGAGTCTATTAGCATGAGTGGCTTTGTAACCTAATATCATGCTTATGAATCTCACATTTGTATCCTTTACATCATTAACCCTTAAAGATCTTTTATTAGATGTTGCACCTGTTAGGTCAATGACTAAATCATTAGAAACTTTCTTGTTTTTATCTGGTCTTTTACCGATGGCCGGTAACCCTGTGATAGCCTTTACCACTTGCTTGGTGATCTTATGAATTGTGTCTAACCAGAAAAATTCTCCATGAACTCTGCTTAATACTATCCTAATCACATCCTTAGGAAATTCACGAATAGTAAGGATTTCTGTGAATCCTAGGGTTTCAATGATTTTGTGTTCAGCTTTGATATTGCCTGTATCATCACATATCTTAGTTTTGTACATCGTTTTGATTTCCTCGTCTCCTTTTTCTTCAATATTATAGTGAATATAAATTCTAGGGTCTTCAGCATATACAACACCTTTAGGGATTTGAGAGAATGCACCAAGGTATCATCTTTCTTTGCTATTTCAGGGACCAACTGAAATACAGGCCTAGGTCTTTTAATTACTTCCACAATAGTAGGGTTCGCTATGTATTCAATTGCAGAGGTGGATGCCATGATAAATACCTTTTTCTGTCTTGGATGAATGATTGCTTGGAGTGTGCTTGCTTCTTGCTCAAAATGCCTTAGCTCGGAAATCTTCGCGCTCTCTAAAAGTTTGAAATCACGGTGAAATGAAATGGAGCCAAAACCTTATCTTATAAAGTCTTTTTCACTACCTACCACGTTAATTACTTGCCGGTAATGTATTAGCTTAACTTTATTTGCCTGTAATGAGTGATTTTCAACTTCTTTTCTCTAACCGAGGGAATAATAGCACATGTGTCATTAGATTGCCAAACCCTCAAGATAATTTTCTTCAATTAGATGAAGAACTTCCTGCCGGTGGAGCACTGCTCTGTCCTGCCGGTGGAGCATCACATTGTCCTGCCGGTGGAGCATTTGTTGGTTCTACCGGTGGAGGAGTATTCCCAATATTTAGATCAACTTTTCTAATCCATTGCTTTGAGAATTCTTTCTTAACCTCTTCAACCTTTTCTTTACCTTTCAAGCTGGTACTTTTGTTCTCTACTGGTGTACCTTTACTTCTACAAAATTTAGCAATATGACCAATCTTGTTACATGCATAACAAGTTACATTATTTTTCTGAATAGCTTTCCCATAACCTATGCCGGTTTGTGTTTTTCATTGATTTGATAAATGTCCAAATCTTCCACAAATATAACATCTTACATTCATTTTGTAGTTTTCAGAGTTATGACCATTTTTGTTGCATTTGGAGCATTGATCGGTGGGAGGATTGATATTCTGATAATTCCTAGATCTACATTTGTTTGCCCTATGACCATATTTATTACAGTTAAAGCATTTTCCATTGAATTTGTAAGTGTTAGGAGGTCTTACCGGTTTGCTATGATCCTGAGTATTTGTAGTACCGGAGCTTTCTCCAACTTCAAATCCAATTCCAGAAGTGTTACCTTTGGGTTTTTGATTCTTCAATAAGGTACCAAGTTCTTCTAAGATTTTCTTGAATTTTTCTTTGTGTTGATTTGCAGTTTCCAATTCCCTTTCCAGGATTTCTTTTTGTCTCATTAGTTCATTCGAGTCATTCTGAGTATGCATCAGATCTGTCTTCAACATGTCACTTTCATAGCTAAGTCTTGTGTTCTCATTTGCTACATCACTTAGTCTTCTGGTCAATTCTTCTTCATTCTTCTTTCTGTCCTCAATCTCTTTGCAAAATCTCATAGTCATATCCTACATTTCATTTTTTTTGGTCATGATCTCTTGTTTCAATTTGCTTATCATATCATTAAGTGATTCCTTTTCATCATTCTCATTTTGCAATTTTTCACAAAGTTCTCTTCTTTTATTTCTTGTAACAGTAAGATTTTCTTGAAGTGCCAGAATGATATCTTGAGCTGCTTTTAAATCATCTTCTAATTTGATATTTTTCAACTTCTCTGCATCATAGTCAGTAAGAGCCGCTTCAAGTTGCTTCATCAGATTTTCCATTTTGACCGGTGTCAAGATCTTCCTCAAGCTGTTAGGCTTCTGAAAATAGAGGACTAGGCTCTGATACCAATTGTCAGGGTTCCCATAGATACTGAGAGGGGGGGTGAATCAGTATCTGAACAGTAATGTAATTTTCTTAATACAAAACATGCAGAACATAAAGTAATAGTATACCGGTATGCAAGAATTAATGTAATTAATAGAATCAAAAGCATCCACATGAAAAGAAAACCATAACACAAGATGTTTAACAAGGAAACCCGGTGTGGGAAAAACCTTGGTGGGATTTGTGACCCACAATATTCACTTACTAGCCAATAAGAGAATATTACTTACAATAGGGGCCTGCACATGCAGGAAGGCCAACTGCCTAGAGCACACTGCTCAGTAAGAAGTCACACTGACTTACAATGAGGATTAAGTTAATCCAATATTATGTACTGCTTTACAATAGCATCTTCAATGCTAGATTTAGTACCGATTCTTGCTCTATTCTTTACATATACCCTTGACCTATAATTCGCACATTAGGTCTACCTAATAATTTTCTTATGATAGCTATATCTCCTCTTACAAATATCTACAATGATCTCTTTTATATACAAGAGTCATTTTACAATTTTCCAAGTCCGCTTACAATAATAAACAAAATATTACATATCAAAAATCCTATTGGCCTCTATGCCAGTATACATCTTTTCTTCTGTGCCAATGTTGGTGTCGGTGTAGAGTGGTGTAGAGTGGTCTTGCTGATGTCGGTGCACTGTCTTGCTTGAATAATGCTTTATCGGTAGAATGTCTTGCCGGTGCCGTAGGATTGCAAGGTTGCCATCAATGACAAAACCTTCAATCACACATAATGTCTCATTGGAGTGTCCATATGCCAACATCTACTATGTTGAAGGATTAAAGCATAATCTTTTAAGTGTTGGTCAATTAGCTGAGAAAGGATTTTAGTTACAATTTAAGAATGGAAAATGCAAAATCATGAATAGAACTGGTTTAGAAATTGCAATCGGTAATCAGACTAGAGGTAATATCTTTCATTTGAATAACAATGAAAAGGCATGCTTGATTGCACACATAGATGAAAGTTGGTTATGGCATAAGAGACTCTATCATGTAAACTTTGATTGCATGGTGAAGATCAGTACTTCTAATGTAGTTAGAGATCTACCTAAAATTGTGAAACCTCATAATACAATTTGTAAGGAATGCCAATTTGGAAAACAAGTTAGAGCTAGTTTCAAAAGTGTTCTAGAAAAATCCAATAATGCTCTTGATTTGATTCACACTGATTTATGTGGTCTAGCTAGAAATAAAAGCTTACAAGGTGATAGATATATCATGCTAATTATTGATGATTATTCTAGAATGTGTTGGGTTACTTTTCTTAGAGAAAAATCAGAAGCACTTGGAAAGTTCAAACTGTTCAAAGCAATGGTTGAAAATGGAACCGATAAGAAAATCAAATGTTTAAGATCAGATCAAGGAGGAGAATTCACATCTAAGGACTTTAATACATTTTGTGAAGTGAATGGAATTAGAAGACATCTATCAGCACCTCGGACACCACAGCAGAATGGAGTTGTTGAAAGGAAAAATAGAACTATCTTAGATGCAGCAAGAAGTATGTTATCTGAAGCAAATTTACCACGTGTATTGGAGAGAAGCAGTCAGCACAGCCATCTATACATTCAACAAAGTTCACATCAAAGGTGAAACCAGTAAGACCCCTCATGAACTATGGTTTGGTAATACTCCTACTCTTAAGTATTTCAGAATTTTTGGAAGTAAATGTTATATTAAAAGAGATGAGTATATTGGAAAATTTGATCCTAGAAGTGATGAAGGAATATTTCTTGTTTATTCATCTAAGAGCAAGGTATATAGATGTTTTAATAAGAGATTGCAAAAAATTGTTGAGAGTACAAATGTAAAGATTGATGAACAATTCAGAGGAACTTCAAAGTATATAGACTCTAAACCGGCAACAGAAGTTGTGACAAATGAACCTACACTAAATCCACCGGTACAGAATGAAGATCTAGTTACCCCGGTACCATCAGAGGATTCCATAGTAATTGAAGAACAACAACAAACTAAGACACCCCGGTATGTAAGATTGAATTATTCTGAAGATCAGATAATTGGAAACAAATTTAAAGGAGTTATGACAAGAGGAAGATTGGAAAATGAAGAGGTATGTCTTATTTCTCAAATTGAACCATCATCTGTTAATGAGGCATGTGAAGATAAATTTTGGATTAAAGCTATGGAAGAAGAATTAGGACAAATTGAGAAAAATAATACTTGGACATTAGTTCCCCGGCCTAAAGATAAAAATGTAATTGGAACTAAATGGGTATTTAGAAATAAACTTAATGAAGATGGTAAGGTTGCTAGAAATAAAGAAAGACTAGTGTGTAAGGGATATTCTCAGAAAGAAGGAATTGATTACAATGAAACCTTTGCATGGGTAGCTAGAATTGAGGCAGCCAGATTATTCTTGGCTTTTGTAGCTCACAAGAACTACAATGTTTATCAAATGGATATTAAATGTGCATTCTTGAATGGAGATCTTGAAGAGGAAGTCTATATTGAACAACCTGATGGATTTTCTTTGACAGATGATAATGATATAGTTTGCAGGTTAAGAAAAACTCTATATATATTGAAACAAGCCCCAAGAGCTTGGTATGCAAGGTTGGATAAGTATCTTTTAAAGATTGGTTTTACTAAAGGAAATGCAGATAGCAATTTATATTACAAAATAACTAATGATGACATCTTGATTATAGAAGTATTCGTTGATGATATAATCTTTGGAGGAGAAGATGGATTATGTAAGGAATTTTCTATTAAAATGCAGCAAGAATTTGAAATGTCTATGATTGGAGAAATAAAATTCTTTTTAGGATTGCAGATTTCACATACTGATAAAGGTATATTTTTTAGTCAATCCAAGTACCTAAAAGAGTTACTAAAGAAATTAGGGATGGAGAACTCTAAACCAGTAAGCACACCTATGACTAGAAATGACAAATTATCTCAAAGGGATGAATCTACACCTGTTAATCCAACTAGATACAAATCTATGATAGGAGGTTTACTGTATTTGACACAAACCAGGCTTGATATTATGAATGCAGTATGTATTGTTTCAACATTTCAAAGCAATCCTAAGGAAAATCATGAATCAGTAGTAAAAAGGATTTTCTGGTACTTACAAGGCATTGCAAATCTTGGATTATGGTATCCTAGAGATGAAAATTTTGATCTATGTGCATACATAGATGCAAATTGGGCAGGAGATGTGGATGATAGGAAAAGCACCACCGATAAAGCATTCTTTCTTGGGAAGAGATTAGTTTCTTGGTTGAGTAAGAATCAGAATATGTTGCCACAGCAACTAACTGTACATAGGTACTATGGCTTAAGCAAATGTTGAAAGACATAAAGGTAAAATGCAAGGAACCTATTACTATATATTGTGATAACACTGCAGCAATTGATATATCTAAGAATCTGGTATTACACTCAAAAACAAAACATGTTTCTATCAAACTGAATTTTCTAAGGGAAAAAGTTGAAGAAAAAGAGATAAAACTGGTTTATGTGAATACTAAAGAATAGCTTGTAGATATTTTCACAAAACTTTTGCCTAAGGAGACTTTTGAATATCTCAGAGATCAGCTTGGAGTCATACCACCACTGGTAGAGACTTAGATAGTTGATGATTGTCATCAACCGACAAAATTAAAAGATAAATCTTTTACTCCAGTCTTTGATGAGGAAGCTACCTCTCAGGGGGAGTAGTTGGTATATTGAATTGATTGGTATTTTGTATATGAACTTGATTTTTGTAACTTTGGCATTTGATGTCAAAGGGGGAGAGATATATATGGAAAAACACATTATCTTTTAAAAAGAGATTGCTATTGAAAACCTTTTGATAACACATGTTGCTCCCAGGGGGAGAAATTGTTGTTTAGGAGAGATTGTTGATTTTTGGTATTTGGCATTTCTGATTTGGCACTTTGATGGTTTTTTTCCATCTTGTGTTGCCATCAATGCCAAAGGGGGAGATTGTTGGTATTTTGGTATGGTTTTGTCATTGATGTCAACACCTACTAAAACACTAGCACTTTGGAGATCCAGCAACATTCACCGACAAGAAAGTAACTATTGCATAGTTACTAGTATATGGTTCACTAGTAGGATATAATGATCACCAGCACTTGGAATGATATGGAAGACACCTGGTAATGTCAAAGACATCATGTGGACACTTTGTTTTGAAGAATTAATCATTAATATATTCATATTTGCATATTTCCTTTACCGGCAAATAGGTCCAAGGTTACCTAGGGTTACACCGGCAGGTTTATCTTTTCCAGATCAGCATGGCACACTATGGAGATGATTTATTATTGTTGTAAATGCATTAAGCTGACATGTTCAATCAGTTATTACATCGGATATTATATTGTTTACCAATGATATTATTATAATATCTTGTAGAGCTAACCTACTAAAATTGGTCTTAGGTTATGGTATAAATGTAAGATCTTATTTGTAAGATCGAATGTGGAATGCGAAAAAAAGGATTGTGAGAAGGTACATACGAGATTAAGCAGAGGTATACACAAAGACATTATTTGAAGGTGAAGCTAGGTTTTTGTAGAAGCATATCAGTATTACACCAGTACTGAATCCAGCATATGAAGATGCTATTTTGTGTAGTACATTCTTATTGGATTTAACCATCCAACTATAGTCAGTGTGACTCCCATTTTGTGGTTGAGCAGTGAGCTCTAGGCTGTTGGCCTTTCTGCATGTGCAGACCCCATTTATGTACACTTACTATCTGCAGTAGTATCATCTGATTGTGGGTAAGGTTTCCAACTATGGTTTTTCTCCTTACAGGGTTTCCACGTACAAATATAGGTCTTATGTGTTGTGGATGACTTTATGTTTATGTTTCATGCATTAATCTTTACCGACATAGCAATTAACTGTTAACACTATCTACCGACATACTTAACTGGTTTACCAATATTAAGCATTAAGTTGGTTAAGTTGTTTTTGGTTTGAAATATTAGACAACTGATTCACCCCCCCCCCCCCTCTCAGTTGTCTCTAGGACCTAACATCTTCTTGTTGGTCCTCCAACAATAGGAAAATTCCTCACATGGACACTAATTTTGAAATCATGAATGGTACCCTATCCAGTGCCTCCTGCAGCTAAGCTCCAATAGAACCCTTTTGTTTTCTCCAATTTGGTCCACCTAGCTTCTTCTACTGATTCATCATAGGGCTTATCATTAGCCCTACATCCTATGAGTGGCCACATGAGAATGGATAGCTAAAAGATAAAAGGTAACCAGTTGTTTTCTTTTGTTCTACCCAAATGGATATATTTATGGATTCTTTGTATTACTACATAATAATTAGGCAAGGAATGGGGCTCAACCTATTTAAGTTCTTCGAGAAGGATATTCCATTGTTGGACCAAATGTTCAATTAAAATTTGGCCTTCATTCTCAATCATCTTTTTATACTCTTGGAACGCCTCCTCCCTTAGTGGAAGAATTTGTCTTTTATTCTCGGTTTGGTATAACAATCTTTTCTAATTATAGTACAACAGTCATGGATTTTTAGAATCAGCTCTAAGCAGTGGTGGAAGATTAAGCTCCATGTCCTGGTGTGCCCTAGACTGTTCCCCCTTGTTGATTTCATTTTGTATCCAAGACATTAACACCCTTAAATGAATATCCCTAATATATAATAGGGGGTTCCATTTAGTATCAAAAGGAACATCATAATTGTGCAAATATAATTCACATAGTAAATTTCTAATGGTTGTAGGAGAACTTTGATAAGCATGATAAAACTCTTGTTTGGTCTCCAAAAAGGGACTTGTCTCTAACAATGTGTTTTAGCTTGAAACACAAATGTTGTTCTTTTAAATACAAAGAATAAACCTTTGGTGGAGCCCTACATTACATAAATTCAGGAATCATTTCTACCACATTATCTACTTTGATCTGCAATTCAACAATTTGTCTTTCTTTCTCCTCAATTTCATTTTTTTGTTTGTCAATTATCTCATACATTCTAGCTTTCTTTATTTCCCATTCCTTATCAAATGAAAGAGCAGTAGACAGGCTGGTAATAGAAGAAGGAGGCCTATAAGCAGTTACCTGGGATTTCAGACCTTCGTCACTTGTTTTTGTCAATTGCTCTATAATACTAGCTAGGTTTCTTAATCTTTCAAAACCCTGGCCCTTCTACGGTTGATTTTCTAGTGGACTGTCGTGCTCTTGCTCAAGTGACTCAACAAAAGTGGTCACCTCTTTACTTTTTCCTATCAGAAACCTCCGTCTGATCCTATGAATCCTCCTTAATGATGGTTCCTTTGTGGTTGCAAGAAGGTTAGTTACAGGAGAATCATCTTTCTTTACTTTCCTTTTATTGGTCATAGGAATAGCTTCTACAACATTTGGTTGCTCATCAATTCTTTCCACTACAATTTGCTTCACTTTTCCCTTCTCCTTATGGGAAACGACTCTAGTCTGAATTGGAGTTGATGAAGGCTTGACACTTGGTTCATTTGAGGTCTCACCTCTACTTAGCAGAACGTCTTTAGTAGCAAGAGGATCTACAGTCATGGGAACCCTAGATGATGAGGCTCCTTTGGTGGCCCCTTCTTGAGATGGAATTTATCCTATAGCAAGGGCATCATTTTCCTTGAACCTTCTAATGTCTTCAAATTCCCCCCAGGTCATTTGGTAAACATCCCTTAAAGACCATTCTACCAACAACCTAATTAAACCATGATGACTTACAGACTATGAACTACCTCTTTGGGTTTCTTTCGCACTGATAGAGAGAAGGTTATACAAAATGTTTGGCACATTCATTCTTCACCCATGTCGTAAATGAATTAATAGCTTGAAATGAATGGAGTGAAAATTGGAATATCTACCCTTGCATGTTAGATACTTCATAAAATGTTTTTCTCCTAGCTACCATGTCTCTGGAAGAGATGTTCTCCTCGCCCCTTGCTTGTCCACAATAAGAGGTTCATCTTCTGGATAAGTGAATTTTGCGCATGTGCTTCGGGCATCTTTAGTTTCAGGAAACAACTCCCCATCCCTCGGCAACCCTGTAACTCTTGATATTCTCTCTTTTGTGGTCACAACTCATAACCCCTTAACTGTAGCTTCACCATTGTTGAATGTCTATGTGAACTCTTGTGCAATTTCCTTATTAAAATCTGTTAGCTTCAAGAAATAATCCAACCACCCACAATTCCAAAAGTAAGGTTAACACAGTTGATCTTGCAGAAAATCATCATGAACAATAAGTTCATGGTGGATGAGTGTACCTCCCATGGTCACTTGAACAAAGAAGTTCCTGACAAAATGCTAAAAAACATAGAGCAGTGCAAAACTATAAACAAAAAAACTGCGAACTTCCCTCTCAATTCACATTGCCATATCCTACAGCCTTCTTCATGTTCATTACAAATCTTTATTGCAAGTTATCCCATAGTACCATGCAATAAGAATGGCGGCAGGAGAAACACACTTGGAAAATATTTCTAGGTGTAAATTGCTATGAACTATCACATCAATTCTAAAGTCACTTTGAAATGATTCCAAAATTTGAATAGAGAATTTACAACATGAACTTAAGTGACATGGACAAGACACACAATCAGGGTTTTGTAAACTACAAACTCACATTCATAACACACCCCCCTCAACCTAAGGTGACACATGTGTCCGCACATGTAGAAAAGGACCTTGTGTGTCAGAATTAACTATGTGAATCACATATGATAACATCATATTGAATAAATAAATACATGTTTAATAATAACGGATAATATGTGTACCTGAAATCATGCGAATTAATAAAGCAACCGAAGGATCACTTAATCATGAATTAAAGTGGAGTGAGGTAAAGTGAAGTGAAATGAGGTGGAAAAGATATGGAATAACGTGAAGATGGAGAATTTATTGATGGAGAAAGGTATTCCCACAAGAGGTGGGAATATTTATTATGGCTACATGCAAAGAGTGGTTCAAGGGTTTGAGATGGAGAGTCCCCCTGCATGAGCTATAGGAATCGCGACATGTGGCTGAATGTCAAACTGTTGTAGGAATTCCTCTCTAGTAGTAGGTTGGTGATATAGGCATAATCTGTGACCATTAACCATAAGTTTAAATTGAACAGGATCTATAGTTGCTAACTGAACTGGTCCATTTTGAAAGACTTCAACAATTTCATATGGACCCATCCAATGAGTCTATGACTTCCCCATTGATTCCTTATACCAAGAAGCATATAGAAGTGCCCAATCTTCAGGCTTGAATTTTTTTTCACTAATGTATATGTCATGCCACTTAGTACGCTAATATTGAACAACTTATGTGTGCTGGAGGGCCATCTTCCTTATCTCATCCAAGGCGTTCAGTTGCATGATCCAAGCTCTTTAGGCCTCAGATAGATTCATATTCAGTTGCAAAGTTGTCCTAAGAGTTTTATATTCAAATTCAATGGGCATCATGGCTATCTTCCCATACAACATTTAAAAAGGAGTAAAAATAGTAGTTGTTTTCCATGTAGTTCTATATGCCCAAATAGCTTTTGTCAACCTGCTTGACCAATCTTTCCTATGTAGAGCTATTGTCTTTGTTAGAATAGCCTCCAGCTCCCTGTTGGTGACTTCTACTTGACCATTCACTTGAGGATGGTATGGGGTAGACTTTCTATGCTTGATTTTATACTCATTGACCAAAGCTATGATTAATGTGGAGGTAAATTGTGCCCCTCGATCTGTACCAATTTCCCCAGTAACTCCATATCTTGTAAAGGTATCTTCATAGATGAATTCAGTGACCACCTTATGTCTAGCATGCTTCATTGCATTTTCTTCCACCCATTTCAAATGTGACATAATCATTGCACACTAGGAAGTAGGATCTTCCATTGGAAGGAGGGTCAATTGGTCCTACAAATTCTAATCCCCATTTGTTAAATGGTGTAACCATGACTTGTGGATACAATGGCATCTCATCAAATTTGGTAGGCTTAGCCATCCTCTGGCACATATCACATTTTCTAGTATATTTAGTTGCATCTTTATATAAAGGCCAATAGTATCCTGCATTAAAAAATTTTATTGTTGTCCTCTTGGCAACAAAATATCCTCCACATGGCTCATCATGGAAAGCATGAATAATATCATAGGTTTCATCCTCTCTAACACACCTTCTTAGGATCTGATTTGGTCCTACATAAAATACATAGTCTGCAATCCAAGAGAAATTTAATCTTTTCTCAACCAAGAGTCTTATCTCTTCTGGAGAAAAGTGAGAAGGAATCTTGTTAGAAGCCAAATAATTCACTATATTAGTATAACGGGGAGTTTGTACATTTATCAAGAACAAGTTCTCATCTGGGAAGGAATCATCTATTGTTGCAGGAATATCATGTAGCTGAAGCCTAGAAAGGTAATCTACCACTACATTGGCTTTCCCTGGTTTATCAACAACCGTGATATCAAACTCCTACATTAGTACCAACCATCTGGCCAATCTTCCTATGATGGAAGGCTTGTTCATAAGCTATTGTATTATTGTATGAACTATATGAACCAAAATCTGATATCCTGTGATATAATGCCTGAACTTATTAAGTGCATATATTACTACCAACATCTCCTTTTCTATAACAGTATAATTGAGTTCTGGTCCCTACAAATTCATGTTGATGAAATAAATTGCATTTTCTAAAGTACCCTCTTTTTATCCTAGAACTGCACCTATAGCATTATCTGATGCATCTGTGTGAATGTGGAAGGGCAATGACCAATTTGGTCCCTTGAGGACTGGTGTCTGACTTAATGTTTTTTAAGATTTGGGAAAGCTTCATCACATGATAGGGTCCAATCAAATTCAACATCTTTGGACAAGAGATAATACAAAGGCCCTACTATTTTACTAAAGTCATTGATAAATCTTCTATAATACCCAACATGTCTAAGAAAAATTCTAACATCCTTTTGCTTGGTGGGATTAGGAAGGTTAAGAATGACTTATATCTTTGTTGGGTCAACCTAAATACCAACCTTAGAAATATGATGTCCAAGGACTATTCCTTCCTACATCATCATGAAACATTTCTCACTATTCAGGGACAAATAGTAATCTTCACATCTCTGTAGTACTTTCTTTAAATTATTCAATGCCTCCTCAAACTCTGAACCATAAGTGGTAAAATCATCCATGTATATCTCCATGCAATCATTTGAAATGTCTGAGAATATGCTAATGACATCTCCTTGGAAGGTAGTTGGAGCATTGCATAACCCAAATGGAAGAATAGAGTAAGCATATGTTCCCCAAGAGCAAGTAAATGTTGTTTTTTCCTGGTCTTCTAGGGCAATTCTAATTTGATTGTAACTGTTGAATCCATCCAAGAATGAAAAGTATTATTTTCCTTCCAAGGAATCTAACACTTGATCTACAAAGGGTAATGGAAAATGATCCTTTTTAGTTGCTGAGTTGATTTCCCTGTAATCCACACAATCTCACCATTTACCTCCCTTTTTAGGAGCTATAACTAGAGGTGACACCCACTAGCTATCTGATATAGGATAGATAAATTGAGCATTTAACAATTTTGGTAATTCCTCTTTAACTATTTCCCTTAAGGATGGATTAATTCTCCTTTGTGACTATCTAACTAGTCTACATTTTTCCTTAATATATATCATATGGGTACACAACTTAGGATCTAACCCCCTCATGTATCGGTAGTCCCATGCAAATCCTTCTTATGATGCTTAAGTAGATCAACCAAGGTTACCTTTTTTCCCTTTGTGAGATGATTATTAATATTTAAATACCTATCTAGAGCAACTTCTACCTTGGTGGTTAGATCGATCTGAGTTGCTTCGGTGAGAGAAGAAGTATGGACCTCATGTGGTAATAAGGTGTGCAATATATCTATAGTTTTAGGAAGTTCTAATGAGGAGGGAGGCAATAAAATTCAGTGCAAGATACATGAAGTTAACTCTTGTAATTGATGTTATGAGCCATAATGATTTTCTATAATATTGGAAAGCACTAGATCTTCATCTTGAAGTTGTATGAATGGTTCTCTATTTATCATCATGAGGCGATGACCAAAGTTAACTTCTTCTATCTCTTACCCCACATGAGGCTACATGACCCATTCTTGGTCAAGATGAGGTTGTGCAAGTGAATAAAGAGCCAATTTCTTAGTGTAATTCCCATCTGAAATGGTCATATCTCTTGACCAACACCCAATGTATGCATCAATTGTAGAAAGCCAAGGCCTTCTTAAGATGACTGGATATCCTCCCAATGTGGCCTTAGGAGATAATATCATGAAATCTACTGAATATTCCCAAGAATCCAAAGTAACTACAACATCTTTTACCATACCATCAAGTCAGATACTAGAGCTATCGGCAAGCTGCAGGAAAGTGGGAGTAGGTTGAAGACTAGTTATGTTAAGTTGTTGCATGATGTCCTTAGTCATGACATTAATGGTTGCTTCTAAATCTATTAGAGCATTCTTAATCTAAGTGTCATTAATAACTATTCCCACAATAGGGCTACTTGGATTAGAGTACTTAGGTATTGTAACCTTTCCCAACATAATATTAGCTAGTTGTCCCATCACATGGACTGTTTGTGGATCCTTCTTTTTTCCTACCAAGTTTCTTCAATAATACTTCCTTAATGACTTTACTATAAATGGGAACATCCTTAATAGCTTGAAACAATGGAATCTTAACACATATATGTTTTAGTTGATCAATGAGATCAAAGTTTATGTCTTCACTTTTGTCAATCTCCTTAGCTTGTAACCTTTCTAGAAATGGAGGTGTTTTATGAACTGAAGGCGAACTTATAGGCTGATGAGCTAGGATAGAATGAGTTGGTTGATTTAGTGGGTTATCTGATACTGATTTCTCTTATGGTAATTTAGTAATGACTAGAGGCGATGGATTAGGAAAAGTAGTCCCTAATCTAAGATGAATATCTCTTATATTAAGAGAATATGCATGGTATTGGTTGGGATCAACAGAATATAGTTGTTGTTGTGGTTGGGGTTTACTATTTGGATTTGTTACGGGTTGAGATGGGAGATGAGTAGCTTTAGGTGAAGTAGCATTAGGAGCAGGGGGTGGCATTCTAGCAGGCTATTGTGGTGGTTGTACATAGCCATAAGGTTGATTTGACCACTGTTGGCCCCCTCTCCATTGAGAAGTCAGCTACCAATTTCCATGTGGAGGTTGCCATGACCCTTGAGGTTGAGACCAATTTCCTTGTGGTTGTTTTCATTGGGATGAAGGATAGGAATAATTTGACCATGAACTTTGGGGATTATACCAAGATTGAGGTGGAAAATTTCCAAATTTTTGAGCATATTGAGGTTTCCACTGATTATTCAGTGCATAAGAATTCCCAAAAGAACCAGCAAAAGATAATGGATCAGGAGGCATACCTTGTCTTGGGGCCCATGACCTTCTTTAAGTAACATAGAATACATGTTCATCATCTGAGCCATGTACTGGCTTGAACTCAGGAACATGGTGATTATCAAGATTTGCAAGTAACTTACATCTGTAGTCCTTCTTCTTTTACTTGCAGTGAGGGCACAATTCTGCAAGCATTACTTTCGCTTCTTCATGCTTCTTCTTGTCTTCAAGTGTGTCCAATTGAGTGGCCATATTGTTTATAATATCTTCCTTGAAATCCTTCAAAATATGGCTTAATTCCACCCGGGAAACTCCATTACCTATTGTTGATGAGGACATTCCAGGCCTATAATGCCTATTCTTCTTGTTAGTGGCCTTGGAATATTTTTGACAAATTTGGATTATTTAATTCCATGTTGATTGAGTAATACCTCCTTCTCCCATAAGGTTGAGAGCATATGTGCATTCATCACTAATACCCTTCAGGAATATCATCCTGAGACATTCTTCATTTAAAGTATTATATTTAGACTTCTTGACACAAAATAGAAATCTCTCAAGATAGTCTTCTAGACTCTCATCCTCCTTCTATGTCATCATGAAGATATCATCCCCATGGTGGTCAGTTCCTCTATAGAAATACTTCTATTTATCAAGAAATAATAATTTCATCTCATCCCATGTGTCTATTGAGATATTCCCTAAGCTCATAAACCATCTCAGGGAAGACTCTTTCAAAGTAGTTGGGAATATCTTAAGTCTATGGGCATCTATAGTGTAGTCATAGCTCCTACAGAGGACATCAAATTTGAACATAAAAGTATCTGGGTCCTTCGTAACTAGCCCATAAAACTTAGGCAAAGAAGAAGCTAGGATGTTCTTGAGGTTAGCATTGTCACATAGATCAAAGATGGGAAATTCAAATGTTGGGTTAGTAGGTGGATTACCTCCTCTTGGTGGATTACCTCCACCTCCACGTCCTGCCATTGGTCCTTGTTAAACAACCAAAGGGTAGTGATCCTCTTCAAGTGGTCCAAAAAGAAAATGAAGGTCATTTTCTATAAGTTCAAATGCAGGATAGTCTGAATTATCTGGGGCTTGATAAAATTCAATGAAATGATTTACATCAGGTGCTTCATAAGGGTTGAGCTCTCTAATATCAAGATGATTATGAAGAAATCTACCATGGGCATCTCTTCTTCTTCTATGCATGCAAATTCAGAAAAATTATTTGACAACTTATCTTAGACTACCAAAACAAAACTCTAAATAACTAAAAATTGAAAGCTCATGGCTGTGACAGGTTCTTAGTTTGGCACCATCTCCGACAACGACACCAAAAATGTCAACCTTCCCAATTAAAACAATAACTCGACTTAAAACCTTAACTCAGGGATTGGATATCCATCTTGAATAGCTATCATTTATATGGCTGACGTTCCATTTACTTGTCAACCCAGGGATGTATTACTTGAAATGAGCCAGCACAGTTTGTGCACTAAGTTCCAATAAACACCATTCTATTCTACTACAGCAAATAAAATTACTGAAATAAACATACATAAATGTAATGACTGGATTTCTATAGAAAATCTTAATGCTAAAAGGTAATTTAAGAAACTAACTATCACCAATGTTCAAAGCTGACAAATAGGAACTACTATGTTTGTCTTGGCTACAAGAATAGACACAAGTTCTGGTTCCAGTGGCTGCAAGAATAGTCAACTACTAGAACAACAACTATAGCAAAAGAAAATTAGTGTAACAAATACACAGGATTGCTCACCAAGTGGGCCCCCTTGGAAGAGCATGTCCAGAACTCAAATAGCCTTATATGTTTGAAACACCATCACTTTATTCATTATCTCAAAAGTTATTACATTCTATGGAAAAAAGGAGGGAAATTATCTACTTTTCCAAAACTTCATCTACCCCCACGAGGAGGCCCAAAACTTTATTTATATGAAAATTACAACAAACTAATAACTACCTAGACCACGCCGAGAAGAATAGGTAGAATTTTTTATTACAATAAAGAAAGAGGAAAGAGTCAACCAAAAATATTGTGTGATGTTTATCATTATATGACCAAGAATATAGCACAACAGTTCCTGTTAGATTGCTGCCCACTAAGGACAATCATAAATAAGTTTTTGAACTATTCGGTTATCCTTCAGCCACTTAGTTACCACCTTCTCTCATTGTCTCCATTGCTTCCAACCCCCTCGACTTGACCTTTAATGACTTGAATGGCATGGTCCTCCTTCCTGGCATGGTTTGCCCACGTTTGTTGCTACTTAATAATTCTTCCATCATGAGTTAGCACGCAAAAACACATACATATCCATTTTCTATCAACCATAACATTCATTCATCCACATATAATTATCATAATAATTCTCATAGCTACAAGAATATATTAGTCAAAACAATACAAAGTTTAGTTAATCCAACATGCATAGGATTAAAACTTCTAGGAAGATTATCTAACAAACACATCCTATACCCTCTACATTGTCCAATTATGCAATTTAAACCATGAAAAACATAACAGATATGAACACAAAAAGAGCTATTATTTCTGATCATCAACTGTGTCATTGTGTCTTATCACCTCTTGATATTTTGTTTGCCGATTTGTTGCTCTCAGAATGCACTAATTATGATCTTCAACATGACAAAGATGAACAAACAATGGTATTTTACTACTAAATGCAAGCTAGGAATATAGAAAATATTATGTAACTATATGAAGATTAAGCTAAGCCAAAGGCACACTCTGAAAATGTTCAAATGCTCTAATTTATCTAAAATGACTCAGTGCAAGATTACAATTAGTTTCAAAATGCTGGAAAAATGCTCCTTTTATAGAATTTGTATCAACAAAATCCCATGTGGCAAAGATCAACAGTTAAGAGTGAATCTTGAAAAATTATGCTATGAATGATTGGTTAGGATGTGAGAGAGAAAGGAGGAAGATGTTCCTCCTACACATGCAGGATGGAGGAAAAGGTGGAAGAAAGATCCAAGTGGCAACTTGCTAACATTGACCATAGTTAGAAACCTCAAGAATATAGGATAAATGGTAATAATGTAGAAAATGTAGGACAAGTGGAATTTGACTAGGATGAGGTGGACACAACATCCTCCCAATATGTAGGAGTAGTGGAGGGAATATAGGGAGTAGGAGTTGAAGATTAAATGTAGCTATTTAATAAATAGGAAAAATTAATAATTTTAGCCACATAGAAATGAGTTCGCAGGATAAGATGATGTTGAGAAAATGATGTGTAAAAAGATAATTAATAAATAATTTTGAATTATTTAATCAAGACTTTAGAATAATAAAGAGGATAATTAATTATATAATAAATATTTAATTAATAAATTGAATAGAGGAATAAGACTTAATGAATTAAATAAATAAGGTTTTCAATTTATTTATTTAATAGAAGAATAAGCATTAAATAAATAATAAATATTTATTTAATTAATCATAGCTATTTTTAAGTGTATACATTCTTTAGTACATATCTAGTAATTGTTCTCGGTTTATTTTTGTGGATTTCTAGGTGATAAGTATTGTCTTCAAATTCCATTCTTTGCATAATACTCTTCATATCTATTAGAGTTCAACTCTTCACCTCTATCTAATCTCAAACATTTAACTGTTCTACCAGTTTCATTTTCATCCAAATCCATAAAAGATTTAAAATTATCAAAAGAATATGACTTCTCTTTTAGAAAACCAATCCAAGGAATTCTTGAGTAATCTTTAGTAAGCATAAGGAAATACCTATCACCTTGTAGACTCTTTGTCCTCATAGAACCATACTGATAAGCATCAATCAGATCCCATGGATTTTTTGTTGAGTACTCCTTAGTTGGAAATATTATTTTCATCTTCATACCTTCATGACATGGTTTTTAACTAATAGATGGAAGATTCTTGACCTTTGACATGTCCCTTACCATCCCCTTGGATCTAATTCTCACAAGATCATAGAAATTGATATGTCTCATCCTTTTGTGACAAAACCAACACTCTTCTCTTTGTATGATGAAATAATTATTTTCATTTACCCCACTAAGATGATAGACATCACTACATATTCTTCTACCTTCCATAAACAACTCTCTAATATCCTTCTTTCTAATTCCACGATGACTAAGTATTGTTACTTATGTCAACCCTCATCTTGTGTATTGTAATTGATGATTTGTTGATGAGCTTGTGTGTTGTAATTGATGATATGTTTATGATGAGCTTTATGGAAGTATATGTTGCTATTGTATTGTGTTGTGATTAAATTGGAGATTGTTATATTGTTGTCATTTATGTCTTGGGTACTGATAAGGTGTTGTCATTGATGTATAATGTAGATGGTTGATGTTTGATGGTTGTTATATCATATATGTCATAGATTTTCATGGTAGAATGTCCACCATCTTGGTGTTGATGTCTATACCTAGTATTTTGTGGTATCATGCAAGTTCACGATGATGTATTATGTTTAAGGAGAGTGGTGGTTTCGAATTTGATTATTCTATATCATGCCTTCTTTTAGACATTTTATAATAATGATATCATATTGAGATGAGGATTAGATGTATTAAAATGATGATTCGAAGTATTGAGATGAGGATTATAAGTATTGAGATGAGTAATAGAGGAATATTGATGAATTCATGTTGTTAATGGTCTTGTACATGTTACAAGTTGTTGTGATGTCTCTCTTATTGCTCCTAAGTGATAAAATGATGCTACAAGGAAATTTTGGTTGTTAGAAAGTGATGAATTGTAAAAAGTGCAAGAATATGTGTTAAATATGGTTTGGGAGAATTCTCTAAATTCCTCCAATTTTGTGTTATGGTCTTGTTCTTATATATTTAACATGTATGTGCTATGGATGTTGTGCTCCTACCTTTATAGGTCGCTAGTGTTTCCATAGATGGTTTCTCACGAATGTATTATGTGGGCAATTTGGTTGTGTGCTAGGACTAGTCTAAAAAATGCTTCACATTTCTTCGCATTTATGTTTCTACTCCTATTGTTTGGTGGATGTTCGTATGATTTTTTATTAGTGTCTTAGTTTAGCTTTAAGGTGATGAAGTGCTCCATAAGTTGGTTTGACATTGATTTATCTTATGATTGTGTTGTCTAGGCATTTGCATATGAAGAACTTTGTATTCAATTGCTTGCACTAGCTTGTTTTGGTATGATAATTTGAAAGAAGTATATGAAAGTATTATTGGATGTTCTGGGAACATCTCTATGTGGTCTGCATGATAATTATTGATCTTTTTGGTGTCACATACTGATTGGAGATGGATTTAAGGGTGATTTGTGGTCTTGAAGACAACAAGGATTATTCTCTTGCTTGTGCTATGGATTTGGGGATTTTCACCAGAATTGGAGGTTGTGATGAGGTCTCATTGGGTTCTGTAGATGTATAAATCTGACCACTTTCTTAAACAAATATTTAATATTTATTTTAACCCCATCCCCTTATTAATTAAATCTTATTTAATTAAATTTTTCATTTTCATCTATTTGAATAAATAAATTACTCAATTTATTTAATTAAATTCACCTAAACCTTTTCTAGCCTTTAATTAAATAAATCACTTTATTTAATTAATTCCTCTTTCTTCCTTTTAATTAAATTTACATTTAATTAAATTGACCCTTGCATATAAATAAATCAAATTTATTTATTAAAAAAACCCCCACTTGTATTTATGCAAGTTGCATCTATTTTAGTTGAAATAAAACATTTTATTTTCATTAAAATTCTTTTTCTCCCACTTGCATTTTCCTACATCTCCCACTTGCCTCTTAAACCTCTTCTAGAGCCTTCTAGATTCTTCTAAACTATCTTAATTGGCTTAATCAACTCCTAATCATGTCCTTTCCCTAAATTTGAGGAAGTCACTTTTCAAGTTTGGAGGAAAGTCTTCTAAATGCATTTAAGGCTATATTTCTTCAACAAGCTAACTTGTTGAGTTCCCCCAAATTTGGAAGGACTCTTACAAATTTCCCCAAAGTTTTCCAAACCATAAATGGTTAGCTCAACCTTCCCCTCATGGTTAGAGACTTTCTCTCTAACTTAACCCTCATCTAACCCAAGGGTCTTATCAAGCACCCATGGATTTAACCTTCATTATCCTATTAACCCTTGCACAAGAGTTTACCCCTTGGGTAAAAGCTTTATCCAATGGATAACTCTAACCTAACCTTAACTCTTACCTCCTAGGGTAACCTTCATGTCTCCTCAATCATTTAATGCCTCTTGCATCTCCTCTTAAGCAACCTCTTGTTGATAATTTTCACCATTTCATTGGTAAAAATTGTAAACATGGATTGAGTAATGTTCAATCCTAGCCATTGTTAAGATTATTTAATCTTAACCCTCCATTGCTCTATTTTCCATATAAATAGAGCTCACATTTCTCATTCTCCATATCCAATTTTCATGCATCTACATTATAGTCTAATTTACTAAGCATTTTAGCCTCTCTTTGTTAAAATATCATCATAAACATTTAGAAGCATTCCATTTCATATCATAGAATATTCCTACTAGTATATCTTATTAGGATAATTTGTTAATCACATTATCATATCACTATCTTCATCTTAACTTAATCATCATAACTTTTAAACATATCAGATAGATCTTAGAATACATGGATGCATATAGATCACAATATCACTCATTTTTGGAGTTGTCATTCCTAAGTCATTTGCTCAATGATCTAAGAGAAAAACATTGGCTTTAGGGATCCTGTGAGATAGAGAATAATGGGACACCCCTTGGAAAGTTAAACTAGTTTAAATTAGTTTATACTTGCACTAAGAGTCTCATTGGTATGTAGGTCATCTGATCTTGATTTATTCATTTTGATCACCACATTTTCCTGCATACATCTTTGGTACCCACCGTGGGACATGTACGTAAAAATAACATCGCTTTTGGTGTAGGTTAAATATTGCAATCATGCTGGAACACTATTTTAGCACATCTAGGCCTTTCTGTAGTGCATCTATGGTAAACTTTAGCGCATCCATCCCACTGTTTAGCACATAGGAACCATCACTCAATGCGTTTAATCTTCTTTTTAGTGCATAACCTTTTATGATATCTCAGCACATAGGAGTACTAGATTAGCGCTTCTAGGAATTAGAGTAGTGCATAGGGTTCATTTTTAGCGCATGGGCACCATTGTTTAGCACATCAGTCCCATCTTTTAGTGCATATATCGGACAGAAAGAAAAAACTTTGTAACAGAAATAGAATTTAGGCTTGTGAAGCCCACCATCAAAAATTAGATTTTTGCTAACCGACTATGTGCAAGTTCTAACAAGTTTTGTACAAGAACAAAAGGAATTAGTTTAGTTTTCTTTGCTTTCTTTCAAAGTTAGCAAAAAGAACTCATCTTTTCCTTTTATTGCAAAATTTTAAAATAAATCTCACCTTTTCTTTTGGATGCTTAAAATGAACTTCATGTTTTATTTTGGTGCCTAAAATAAAACTCATGTTTTTTTCTTACATGGATAAAAAGAACAAATTCAAATCTTCCCTTTTATGCAAGATAGGATTATATTTCTTTGGGCTTTAAAAGGAACAAAATAAAATTTCCAATTTTTACACAAAGTTAAAATTGAACATCACATTCCTTTGGTGCTTATTTAAAATGAACATCACCTTTGTTTTGGAAGCTTAAAAAGAACCTTCACGTTTCCATTTCAAAAGATTTCCCAATTAAGATCGTTGTTGTTTACATTGGTGATTCATTTTGTTGACAAGGGTTTACTTTCAAAAGTTCAAAAAAATTTGCTCTCTTTACACATTGCTATATTGGGTTAAAAAGAACCACATGTCTGCTGAATAGATCTTTAGAAAACAATTGCAATATTGGATAAAAAGAAAGTGTGTATTCCGTGTTTCGAAAGTGGTAGGCATGTGATCTCCTCTTAAATGGGTGACCAAAAAGCCAAACCCACTCTTTAAATGCATTCTTTACTTCAAGTATCTTACATCCTTTAGAGGGCTTGCCTTCCTAAAGCATAGAAAGAGCTAGTGTAAAGGGTATGACCCCAGTGGTAAATGACTTTATCGCCAAGTATTCCAACCCACTATAATCAAATGTGGAGGCTAATGAAAATCCCCTCCAACGGTTTTTCTCAGTGACTAGTCTTCCCCTAGTATCTTTAAGATATGTAAAGCCTTTGTTCTAAAGGTTGGGAAGCCTCCCGAGAGAGTTTATCACTCAAGACTAAATAGAAGCTTGATTACGAACCTTAGCAATAGAAACTTTGAGCAAAATCAATTACCAAACATTGGCAATATCAGAGTGCAAGGGTGAGGAAGAATACACCCCCAAGATCACTCACCATACATCTCCCAAGATAAGTGCCCAATTGTGAGGCAATTCACTTTGGGTTAATTTATGGACAAAGGCAAAAAAATGGGCACCCCCTAGGGGGTGACAAGGTTGTTTGAGCTAATGGATAATCGAGACCAGTGGGCTATAATATTGTTAATGACCTTTGAATAAAGAGTCTGCTTGATATGTCTTCTTTGTAATCCAAACCAGTGAAAACATCGGGGATTTGAAAACATCCTAAAAATAACATACACTATTTCTTAGCATAGGAAAATTGTTACTTCTTTGTCTACTATGTTTTCAAGTCATTTTTCAAAAATTCATCCGTCAAAACACAGAAATAATTTCTCAACATCTCAGCAAGATCATCAAATCAAAGTTATTAGGACAATGAGTGTGTGGGAGCAAAACCCTAGCACATATCGACCATCAAATAGCGCATTTCAACCAACATTTAGCACTTCCATAACTCACATTAGCGCATCATCAATACAATATTGGTGAAAACTTAGAAAACACTTCCCAACATCATTACAGTGCATTGGAGCATCATCCTAGCACATCTAAACCATAGTATAGCATATTTAGACCAAACATTAGCGCTTCAGAGTGACATATTAGGGAACAACCTTTTCAATCTTTTTTATAGAAGACAATAAGAAATAGTGGATTTAAGGAAATAATAAGCACATCTTGAATGCTTTGTAGTGCTTTGGAGTCATCCTTTAGCACATCAGGGCTCTGTTTTAGTGTATGACCAAAATTGGCTAAAAACAGAGAGCAATTTATCAACCTTTTCAAAATTTCATAACCAGATTTAGATACCCTTTTTGGTCTTCTAACAAATCCAACATAGATAGGAGAAATTGTATCAACACATATTAGTTAGTGATCACAAGTTTCAAATCAACAAATCCAAACATCAACATACCAAGTTAGTTTTCTAAAGTTGGTCAAATCAACTTAGTTTCCAATATCTAGGAAATTGTATCATATCATTTGATGTACTTAGTCACATCAATAGGTGAATATCAAACCCTCTATTTGACTTAGTAAGCTTGGGTGTCCAAAACAAGGTATTTGCTATCAAGTCAACCTATCAAAAACATCAACTTTGATCATTTGTATGACCATTCATCATCAAACTGAGAAAAAGGAAGCTTAGTCAAAGGACATGAGTCCTAGCATAAATCAAAATATCATGAATGTCCAATCTGATCCCATCTTTGATCAAGATCTCACCTATCAAGATTCTTATAATGATCCCCTAATCTTTTGGTATTCCATCCATGATGATCCCCTTTCATCTCAAGAGCAGAGTCCCATTCAACATCCACCTTCTATGAAAGAGCATGATATCTTTTCCATATCCTCCACTAATATAATTGAAAATCAAGTAAAAAGCACAAATGATCCTATTCCAAGTCAAGATCAAGGTATCCCTTCATCATCCAAATTCAAAGCCTTCCTTCCTTCTATCCATCTTAGGACCTTACATCCACCCATCCATGAATCCCATTCCTTTTGGAAGAAATTTGGATGTCAAGAATAAAATCCATAAGTCTAAATATCCACATGCATCTAAAGATCTACATGTTCAATCTAAAAGACATGTCAAATCAAAGAAAAATCTGATCCAAAAGACAAAAGCAATATCCAAAAGGCTATAAAAACCTTTTAAGGAAAAAGAAAAATCAAAATCAATGTGGATGCCCATAAAAGCATTACAATCCAAAGAATAATCAAAATTGGCATCTAGACTTGTTCCAAAAGCTTCCTTCAACCATCTATCTAAACATCTCCCACTTTCCTAATCTATTCTTCCATCATTTTCTCCATCACTTCTCGAGTTGTGTACCAACACTCATCTTGAATACATTTCCATCTATCCTCACACAAATCTTCAAACATTCTATCTACTATCCAACACCTATTTTCCATTCCTTCAATCCCTATCATTCAGTCCTTTGCATAAATCTTTCATCTGTGAAATAGGCATTTGTGTCATTTTGTCACATGCTTGCCCATGCTCGAATCTCATGTTCAGTCCTTTTCCTAGATATCTATTCATGAAAGACTTAAAAATCCAAGGTTGTTCCTCTTTAACATTTTATTTTGGTTGGGATACACACTCAATCCAAAAAAGAACCACTTATCATATCTTGGTACCAACATCTTTTTTATTATTGTATCTCATACACTTAATCAATTGCTCTAAATCATTGTGATCTCTTAGTCAAAGACATGGCTAGTGAAAAATCTAAAATCTTGCTTCAACGCTACTATAATTATCATACCCATGTAAGTTTCATTACTTACAAGCCAATGCAATCAAAATAAGAAAACAAAAAGACAATTTCAAAAGATCAAAAGCATGATCAAGAAAAGAAATATCAAGAAAAGAAAAAAATGCAATGAAATGCAATATCAAAATGCTTGGCTATGGGGACATGAAAGTAACTCCATAGGGGCTATGGACACCTGGTTGGAAAAGGAGAAATATTTGTGAGATTACAATGATAACCTTATCAGGGCTATGGATGCTCACCAGCAGTGAGGTTCTATCTAGGATACTTTTGAAGTCAGGGTAACTCATGTAGCTAGCCACGCTGGATTTTAAAGATTACAATGATCATATGATCCAGAACGAACCCACTTGCACACACATGGGTAATCAAAGACAAAATACCTTGATCCAGTTTGGGATTGTTCTTCCCTTTTGATTATACTTCCTAGTTGCTAGATATGTTTAGTTGATTTTTTTAGGAGGTTCTAAGTGTGGGTTGGGTTTGTATCTTTGAAAAGTTCAAGAACACTTATTCAGGTGGTGCTAGATGTTGTGACAATCTTACATATCACCTCTTTGCAAATGGAGACCTCTATAC
Organism: Cryptomeria japonica; assembly: GCF_030272615.1. NCBI lineage: Eukaryota > Viridiplantae > Streptophyta > Pinopsida > Cupressales > Cupressaceae > Cryptomeria > Cryptomeria japonica. The sequence goes on along the minus strand of NC_081405.1, from coordinate 113,574,356 downwards.
TTGGGGTCAAAGTTTCATCCACTCTATTATGCATACCACATCTCCCATTATCCTTCCTCCAATATCCATTACCCTATCTAAATTCATCTAGTGATATCTACGATCTTTCTTCGTGCTAATTCATACCATTTACCCTAACTATTCATTTCTTCCATCATCTATCACTATTTATGATCTTGTTTCTCCTATCCATATACTATCTCCATCCATATCCCCTTTTCCATCCTTGATCTTAATCAAAACTAAGAACAAACCATGATTTAAAAAGGCTCTTGATGTGTCTCCTATAGGCTACCTCCATCTTTCACCCATTCATCTTCACCTAAACATTTCATTCATCCATTCACAATATTCCTTGTCTTGCTAGACATTGGGGCAAACAAGTACATCTTCCTTCTAATCCAATAAACCTCCAAAAATCACAAAACATCCAAAAAATAAAAATAAAAAAAATCGACAAAATCAAATAAAAATTGAAAATCAAAACATGAAAGCATGGACCATCCATCAAATCAAATCAACAATAGGAAAACTCTCAAAGTATACAATCAAAATGATCACATGTCTTGTTAATGAATTCATCACTCAAAATCAACATCAACATCAAACATGTCTTATACAGGGATAGGTACACTCAAAACTAGACAGATCGGTCTTATACAGGGTACTCGCTCTTTGAAACTAGACATTCTTATCAATCATCGAACAAATCAAAACAATGACATAGATCAGTATGACTACTGGATTTTGTCCTAGTTAACCTTATCTTTATCAAATTGATGGCAGTACATGTTTCATCTTTCAAAAACAATCAAAAACAAATCAAAAAGTGCAATAAAAACAAGTGGTGAAAACCTGGCAACAAGCACTATTTGTGAGAGAACAACTCCTCTATCTATCGGTACTTGCATCATATCTTTACTCTATCTGATCTAATCCCATAGCCATCGTAGAATACTTATACACGCAACATTATCCTAGACATACTTAGCGTAATCCTTGTCCTTGATTCTCTAACAGTTATCCATATCATCTCCCACCATGGCTTTTTGATCAATGTATATTCCACACTGACAAGTGTCCATAACTGGGGGTAGAATTCATCTCGCTTTAGCATTCAAACAATAAACAAGGATCACAACATACTAAGGAAACCAATGTCAAAACTGCTTATCGGAATAGAAAATAGGATCATTATCCAACTACAAATGCAACACACACACGATGGATGATATATTCTGAATTATGATTTGTTTACATTTGGCATAAATTTTTTACTATTTGTATCTTGATTTTCAAATCATTAGATCTCCTAAGCTACTCAAGGATGCACTGAGCTAGAGAAGTAATGAAGGAGTCTGATATTTTCTTTGGGTTTCTATCTATGAGGCAATCATTCATATGGTGCAAATTTGTCTTGAGACATGATTGGAAACATATCATTAAAGACATTTTCCATTTTGCACATACAAATGGTTAACTCTTGTCTGTTTTATGCAAGTAACACTCAGGCCATCTTAGTTCAATTATACCTCAATGCTTGTGTTATCTTGCAATATCAAAAATCATGTAAGTTATACTCAGGTGATCATGGTTTAATTATACCATGATGCTTGTATTAACTTTCAACATATCAAAAGCTCAATGATGACAAAAAGAGCACAAACAAAGAGACTAACACTAATGACAATGACAAGATTACAATGATCATTTAGTGGCATTTCATACTCAGTTGCATTCATTTAGCTGCATTTAAACATCTCATATCATTATCATTATCATTTACAACTCATTTTCAAGATACATCTCATATCATTATCATTATCATCTACATCTCATTTTCAAGATACATCTCATATAATTATCATTATCATTTACATCTCATTTTCAAGATACATCTCACATTGTACATCTCATTTTCAAGATACATCTCACATCGTACATCTCATTTTCAAGATACATCTCATCATCATCATCATCTAGTCACATTCATCATTGCATCCCTCGCATGCATATATATCGCATCATCATGGAATTTTTCTTCACTTTCATATCTTCATCATTCATCCAACTCTTATCTATCATGTCTTATACAAGATGTATCTTTCCTAAAACCAAATGTTTTGATCAACTCTTATATAGGATATATTGTTCCTAAAACCATACATTTTGATCATCTTTGTCTTATACAAGAGGTGTCATTCCTGAAACCAAACTTGATCTTAATCTTATCAATTCTATCAATCCATTTCATCTAATCCATTCTATCATGTCTTATACAATATGTATCTTTCTTGAAACCAAATGTTTTGATCAAGTCTTATACAGGATATATCATTCCTGAAACTAGACATTTTGATCATCTATGTCTTATATAGGAGGTGTCATTCCTAAAACCAGACATAATCTCAATCTGATCAATCTTATCAATCCAATCAATCTGATCAATCTTATCAAACCCAGGCATGTCATCAACTATCCACTCTTCTATCTTTCAAATAAAATCCCTCTTCTTTCGAGAGATCGTCCATGCCTTTAGTGCATGAACGATCTCAGGAAGGGGCATTATCATATCGAATCTCCATATCGACAGTCTCATATCAGCTTTAGATCGACAAAACCACATCAGCATATCATATCAAAATCAATTTTTCATATCTAGGGAATCATATCAACAATTTCATATCAGTCTCATATCAACACCAACTTCATATCAAATCTCCATATCAGTCGCATATCAACCGATCAATTTCATATCAACATTCCATATCGAAATCAATTTTTCATATCCAGTGAATCATATCAAACATTTTGACACACAACATCATATCGATAAAATTTTGGCTGCATATCAAGCGATTTTATTTGAATCAACATGTGAACACACGTTGTTGGTGTAAATAATTATTCATCATGGATATTATTACACTTTACTTAAGTTTACTTAGGAAATGCATTTCATAGTAGTTTGGGTATGAGACACTTGGGTGTTTGTGCTACATTGGGATAGTGTGTGTCGGAGAATTTCCACCTTTTATGATGTTGATCTTGTTGTTACACTCCACATTCAGTGGGTGATCCACCTCATGTGGACTATTATATTGTTTCTCCTACCTACCCACACCTATTTCCTACCTACCCTTGTTTCTTATTGAGCCACATGTCATGTTTGTGTGCTCACATATCCCTAGCCTTACCTATATAAGCAGGCTCATCTACATTGTATGTAAATGGAACAATTGATCATTTATCTATTGATGAGAATACAGTTTATTCTTATCCTATATTTTGTCTCTCTATTGTACTTTTCATTTAGCTCTTGATCTTGGCAAAATCTCACATGGTATCAGAGCCATTAGGGCTTCATTGATTAGTTTTTGGAGATATTGCGGAAGGTTTCTATTTTCGGATTTGAGGGACTGCATTTTTTGGAGGCATCTTAGAGCATTTTCAACCTCACCATTGCGTCCGGGAGGCCATTTCCATAAGAATCGAGTATAAATTCGACCTATTTTGGCCAAAATCAATTTTTGGGTGTGGAGGAAATTTTATGCCCAATTTGGGTGGTATGGTACGGAAATTTCAGATTTTTTTCAAAAAAAAATTTATTTTTTTTTTGAAAATTATTTTCCAATTTGAAATTTTTTTTGAAAAAATAAATAAATAAATAAAAATTTTGGAAATTATTTTTGGGATCCGTACCTTCTGCCCAGTTAGTAGCGCATATTTAGCACCATGTCAACAGCCCAGTTGGCTACCACATCACCTACCAAATCACTTGCACAGTCAGGGCTACTACAGCGCCTAGTTAGCCATGAAATTTGGGTGACGGTCATATGGCCGTCAAATTTAACCCCACGGTCTACTGACGTCATCATTTTAAAAAAAAATTGCAAGCCCCTCTCATTGAGCTTTTTGATTTTGCAATTCAACTTCAAATGGCCATATATTGCTCATTTTTGCTCCTTTTTTGGTGCAATTTTTTTTGAAATGGGCTAGAATTTCATGTACTTTCACGTGGAAGAATTTTTTTTTGATTTTGATGGACATATTTTTCAGAGTTCTCATTTTTTAGTGACTGTACCTGTCTAATCTCCATTTCTGCAACTTCTAGGTCTCCGTTCGGGCTCATACGAACTCCTTTTCAAGTGCCCTTTTTTTTGAAAGTGCGTTATTTTTTTTCTACTCTCAGAATATGCTATCAGTTTGTAGCAATTGTGGGTAGAAATTATACTTTCATCATATGGTCTTATTTGGCCAATTTGGCACTTGTATTGCATAGATCTATCTTTCTGATATTTTGCTTTAAAGTTCTCATCCTATTGGGGTAATTGTAAAACAAAATTGGAATTCTGCCTTGCCATTGTTTGCAAGTGGCCTCTTGTACACACACTAAATATAAAGTGCCAAAATCATCATTTTTTGGTGGGGTACTTTGATTGAGTGAATTTGGGAGGGTGTCTCTTGTGATTTTGTGCTTTTGTGTTCCTTCCTTTCTTCTACTATGGGTTCTTTTAAGCTTCCTCTCTTAACTCCTTATAATTATGCTACTTGGAAAATTGATGCATGGAGTAAACTTATGGAAAAAGGACTAACTCATTACATTGATGGAACTATTGTTACTCCCACTGATCCTAAGGTTGATCTAGTTGGTCACTTGGATTGGCTCACTAAAAATATCATGGCAACTGGTACCTTAAGAAAGTATGTATCAAAAGATCTCATTTTTCATATTGAGAAGTGTACTCTAATCAAGGATGCTTGGCAAAAGTTTCAAGACTTGTATGGTCAAGTTGATGAGATTAGGGGATATCAAATTGATTGTGATCTCACCATGTTAGATACCAAGAACTTTGATACTATACAAGGTTATGTCACTAAGGCAAATGAGTTGAGGGCACAACTCAAAGATTGTGGCATTGATAAGAAGGATACTCAATTGATATTCAACTTGATAGGCAAGCTTCCACAAGAATATGCAGCATTTGTTTCTAGTTTCCAAACCCATAGGATGACAATGGGTTCAAGCTACACAATGCCTACATTTGATGCTTTCAATGAAATGTTGATGATGGAACAAACTAAGTTGATAAGCATGGGCATTCTTAAGGCTTCCAAGTCTCAAGAATTAGTGGCAAATCAAGGGAACAAAGGAAATCAAGGAAAGGACAACACAAACAAGAAGAAATGGCAATCAAAGCCTAAGGACAAAGCATCATCCTCTTCACAACAAGGAGATACATCCTCTTCCAAGAGGGATAATTCACCAAAGAGGGAGAGAACTACTTGTGCCTATTGTAAAAAGTTTGGTCTTGAGGAGCGTCATTGCCATTCTAAGAAGATTGATGAGCTCACACATATACTCAAAAAGCATAAAATTTATTTGCCTAATGTCTACAAGAAGGATGATTCATCAACTTCCACTTCCTCACATTCAAAAGGAAAAGGGAAAGCATTCATGGCTTCTACAAGTGGGAAGACTCACTCTTTTGGGACAAGAAAAGGAAAAGCTCTATGTGCTACTATCAGTCATGATTCAGAGAGATGGCTTCTAGACTCAGGGGCTTCTCATCATATAGCATCTTCATAGTCTATGTTCTCTACATTTGAGCCTTGCATCATGCCGCAGATATTTATGGGCAATCATACATACATGGATGTGATTGGGAAAGGATCTATTGACATTGGGGATAACTCCTTCAATAATGTGTTGTGTGTACCCCACTTGACAAACAATCTCCTTTCTATCTATCAAATCACATATGGCGCAACTAAGAGAGTTTTGGAGTTCACACCTGAGTCAATTTTCATTAGAGACTTGGAGACTAGAGCTATCATTGCGACTGGGGTGGTTGATCATGCATATCAATTATACTCCTTTTCAGATTTTGTTGATGATGATGATTTAACATTACTTGATTCTACACATGATGATCACACTTCTTGTGATGGTTTAGTTTTTGAGGAGAACTTTGGGCACTTGAACATGGGGATTCTCACATGTGAACCCGTTCTTGAGTCTTGTATTTCATCTCCTCATATTGATATCACATCACCTATTGCACCTGATGATGCAGATAGTGTGACAGTTTTGTCTTCGTGTGATTCAGTGCAGTAGGATATTCATTGTCTTCTAGCTTCAGATTCATGGGATGATTACTTGACAGACATTGCAAGTTTATTTATGGAATCCTACATTGCAGATTTGGGAGACATCATTGATGACATTCATCTTCTCTTTGATGAAGGTGATCCTTCTTTGATTTTTGTGAGGGAACACTCTCACCCTCTTGTTCATTCTCTACATGATCATTCTTTCGAGGTTGACATGATTGTGGATACTTATGTACAACAGTTGGAGGAGGTCTCTTTATTTTTTGAGGAGACATGTGAGTCTTTGGGACATGTTCTACACCCATCTCCACTAGATCTTGGAGTGCCTTTTTCAGCAATGTGGCATAGTTTACCACCTTTGGAGGGGGTATCTTTCAACATCGACATGGGGACACTTGAGCAGTTTTCAGAGATTCTTTTCATCATGAGTTTTTTTCATACATCTTCCCTTCATGATTGGGGAGACTTCATGGATACACCTTTGGCTTTGTTTCTTCCCAAGGGGAGGAATGTTGTTTGTCATTTGTGGAGCAGTTTCTTCATACATCGAGCTTCTATCATTGGTGCAGAATCCACATTGAGGGGGGCCTTCCTAGCTTCTCTTCTTCTCTCATATGGGGGGGACTTTTTCCTCACATGGGGTTTTGTCCTTCACATTCTTCTATGAGAGTTCTCTTGTATAACTTTCATCTCTCTTTTGGAGGAGGGTTTTTTCCCATAGGGTTTTTCTCTCTTTCCCCACTTTGTGAGAGATTTCATTGCATTGGTTTTCATGCATTTGCATTTGTACATGGGTACCTAACATGGCCTAGTAGCCGGGACCCATCTTGCATTGCTTAGTTGCATTGTAGACTTAAGTGCATTCCCCTAAGTTTCACTTAAGGGGGGTGTTGGTGTAAATAATTATTCATCATGGATATTATTACACTTTACTTAAGTTTACTTAGGAAATGCATTTCATATTAGTTTGGGTATGAGACACTTGGGTGTTTGTGCCACATTGGGATAGTGTGTGTAGGAGAATTTCCACCTTTTATGGTGTTGATCTTGTTGTTACACTCCACATTCAGTGGGTGATCCACCTCATGTGGACTATTATATTGTTTCTCCTACCTACCCACACCTATTTCCTACCTACCCTTGTTTCTTATTGAGCCACATGTCATCTTTGTGTGCTCACATATCCCTAGCCTTGCCTATATAAGCAGGCTCATCTACATTGTATGTAAATGGAACAATTGATCATTTATCTATTGATGAGAATATGGTTTATTTTTATCCTATATTTTGTCTCTCTATTATACTTTTCATTGAGCTCTTGATCTTGGCAAAATCTCACACACATCACTTCAAAGAGGGACAAAATATAGATGTATAAATCTGACCACTTTCTTAAATAAATAAATCATATTTATTTTAACCCCATCCCCTTATTAATTCAATCTTATTTAATTAATTTCTTCATTTTCATCTATTTGATTAAATAAATTCCTCAATTTATTTAATTAAATTCAGCTAAACCTTTTCTAGCCTTTAATTAAATAAATCACTTTATTTCATTAATTCCCCTTTCTTCCTTTTAATTAAATTTACATTTAATTAAATTGACCCTTGCATATAAATAAATCTAATTTATTTGTAAAAATCCTCCCACTTGTATTTATGCAAGTTGCATCTATTTTAGTTGAAATTAAATATTTTACTTTAATTAAACTTCTTTTTCTCCCACTTGCATTTTGCTACATCTCCCTCTTGCCTCTTAAACCTCTTCTAGAGCCTTCTAGATTCTTCTAAACTATCTTAATTGGCCTAATCAACTCCTAATAATTTCCTTTCCCTAAATTTGAGGAAAGTCTTCTTAATGCATTTAAGGCTATATTTCTTCAACAAGCTAACTTGTTGAGTTCCCCCATATTTGGAAGGACTCTTATAAATTTCCCCAAAGTCTTCCAAACCATTAATGGTTAACTCAACCTTCCCCTCATGGTTATAGACTTTCTCTCTAACTTAACCCTCATCTAACCCAAGGGTCTTATCAAGCACCCATGGCTTTAACCTTCATTATCCTATTAACCCTTGCACAAGAGTTTACCCCTTGGGTAAAAGCTTTATCCAATGGATAACTCTAACCTAACCTTAACCCTTACCTCCTAGGGTAACCTTCATGTCTCCTCAGGCATTTAATGCCTCTTGCATCTCCTCTTAAGCAACCTCTTGTTGACAATTGTCACCATTTTATTGGTGAAAATTGTAAACATGGATTGAGTAACTTTCAATCCTAGCCATTGTTAAGATTATTCAATCTTAACCCTCCATTACCCTATTTTCCCTATAAATAGAACTCACATTTCTCATTCTCCATATCCAAGTTTCATGCATTTACATTATAGTCTAATTTACTAAGCATTTTAGCCTCTCTTTGTTAAAATATCATCATAATCATTTAGAAGCATTTCATTTCATATCATAGAATATTCATGCTAGTATATCATGTTAGGATAATTTGTTAATCTCATTATCATATCACTATATTCATCTTAAATTAATCATCATAGATTTTAAACATATCATATAGATCTTAGAATGCATTCATGCATATAGATCACAATATCACTCGTATGTGGAGTTGTCATTCCTAAGTCATTTTCTCAATGACCTGAGAGCAAAACATTGTCTTTGGAGATCTTGTGAGATAGAGAACAATGAGACACCCTTTGGGAAGTTAAATTAGTTTATAATTTCACTAAGAGTCTCATTGGTATGTATACCATCTGATATCGATTTATTCATTTTGATCACCATATTTTCCCGCATATAGGTTCTACTATGCCTTTTCATGATCATCATTGAGATATTTCATTTGGAAGATGTAGTTTTTGGCCAACTAGTTAAGTGTTACACAATTTCATCTACATGTTACCTTGTTGCTAAGTTGGAAGGATGTGCATCAATATGTTTGATGTTTGGGGCTGCATGGAAAGATGTAATAAGATATTTTTAGGTCCTCTATATCTCCTGGGTTGGACCTCTTTCACCACAAAGATTCTTTTGATGCTAACTTATTGAGATCATTCCTTGTCCCCTATTCTAGCCAACCTAATTGAATTTTGACATGTTGTGAAGAATATAAATAGAAGATCAAACTAGTTTCTAGTGTGTGTATTATGAGTGGATTGTGGAAGATGCAAAGTTGAGGTAGAAGATGTGTATGGTGGAAGTTCTAGAGTTGAATTGCCAAATTTTTGCTTGATGTAGTGTGTCAAGAGTACCCACATTTTAAGGGAGATTATTAGATGTAGTATTGTTGAAGTCTCATTCCTTGTAATTGAAATTATCATGTATCTCACCTTGAGATAGTGTATCGCTTTATTATTTCTTTATATTTAGTATCTTTCCCTAAGGAAGTGATCCTCAACAAAAAATCCATTCAAGCAACAGTATGCCTTCTTAGCTAGTGAGCCTTGGATTAAATTTGTAATCTTGTTCTTATATTGTGAGATAGCTCTTGTGGTGGTTTTTTCCTTCTTGGGTTTTCCACGTAAATTTGGTGTTCTCTTGTGTTTTGGTGTTCATTCATTATTTTTTCTTTTCTTTTCTACTAATAAGATTAAGGCTTTGAATGTGAATTATGATAAAAGTTTAAGTTGTGTTCAATAATAATTCACCCCCCCCCCCACCACCCTCTTAGTCTTGGGGTGTGTATCTTGTAGTATATGGTATTCATTTAACTACCTACTAAGTACCATGCACACTATGTAGATCCATATAAGTATTGCTATATAATTTTTCTATTTTTTTACATTTTTATTAATATATTAATTTTTTAATATAATTATAAATTATGTTTTGACTATACCTGATTGTAATTGCACCTAAGAATTTTTTTTAGTTTTGTATGATTGTATAACCAACCATATGATTAACAACATGAAAAATTATTTGAGGGACCAAGATAAAAGTGCCCAGATTTGATGAATTGATAGTCAATCCTTATGCTCATAGGTATTTTAGACATGACGGGGGGGTTAAATTTGGTCTAAACTTTTGGCTAGCTTATAAATTTGGCAACCACTTCTAAACTTTAAACCTTTTTGGATTTGATTATATATGCTAAATCTTGACAAATCAAAAGTCTAAACTAACTTTCTTGGACACCTTGAACTCAAAGGTCAAATTATATTTATTAGTTATCATCCTTTGATATGAACCTACAATACAAAGATACAAAGAGTAATACACATATTATCTATTGTTTCTTTCATATTTTTCCAATTCTATAGGTAATCATTTGATTGGGGACAAAATCATACTCAAATTTTCAACATCCACTAAGATATAAACTCAAGAGATCCAAAAAATACTAACCAAAGGGACTTGGCAATTTTTTAAAACCAAGTTTAACTATGGAGATAGTCATCCAACATCTAAAAGCTTCACCAGAAAGAATAAAGAAATGAGAAGAACAATATGACAAGAATATCATATATTCGTATCAAAGATTATAAATATAACAGATCATATTGATTACATAATGTATGATAGGCCCTTTGTATGGGCCAAGGTGAGATATAAGATAGCATAATATTATGGAAAACATTTTAATCTTATAATATAAGACATAAGGTGATATGTATCTTTGTGTACTCTAATGAAACTTAACTAGACTAGCTTTAATATGATGTATGGGGTTTAATCTAATTAGGTCATACCCTTTTTCATATCATAGTTATCCCTAGGAAGCTACTAATAATGTACCCATGTATGAAGTGGTATTAGTAGACAATAAATACAAATATGTATTGGTCCCATCTGATGGACATTTGGTGAGGATGTGTGTTTTTAATACTTTGAGGCCCTTAATAGGGGCCAAGGATAACCACTCATCAATAGAAGTAGATTTTTGGGTCTATAAGGATCGACACATCAACCTTAACAAAACTATGATATTATTATACTTATAGTGTCTTAATTATTGACATCCAAGCAACTCTTTTAATAAAAACTCCTTATTATATAAAATCACTTATAAAAAAATGAACTTTGGTTGAAATTGATCACCTTAAAATATTAAAACACTACAAAAGGTCAAGAACCCATTTCAATAAGTAATATCCCTTATCTACCTCATCCCAATCATCTATATCATCATTCAACTTTTCTCAAGTAATTAAATCCTTTATTAATCAATCATTTAATATAAGATTTATGCCTTATCCTTAAGCTAATCCACCCAATCCAACACCATAAAGTTTGAAGCACAATCATAAAACATAATGAAATATTATTTACTTAATCCATCTAATAATATCCATTATCACATCATAATCCTAATCAATATCATTATTTAGCATCATAAAGACTTTAACCCCATCTAAATGCCCAATCTAATCCCAATCCCTTATCTCATACTATCAACATCTAAGAAATCCATTAGAAAATTTACATACCTAATCCATACTATCATCGATCCATCTAGTTAGATTTATCTAATCATCTATCTCAAAATAAAAATCGGTGCCTATCATTTATCAACACTTTAAGGAAATTCAATCATGGAATCAACACTAGTTTGAGAACCTACCTTGTATAAAGTAGGCTATCAAATGAATCTTTTATAGTAACTTATCCTATTCTAAGTATAAAAAATAAATTCCAATCAAAATAATAATTGGAGTTCTTGTTTCTTGATCCATATCCCAAAATACAAACCTCCATCTCTAATCCATTATCCTCAAAATAATCCAAAAGATTATCATACAAATGTCCTAATGCAAAATCTTAAAAATTAAACTAAAAACCACCAAAATATCTTGTAAATACATATATTGGAGTATATGATATAGTTTTTAGTTTTACTACCTTCTCTTATCTTTTTTGTAAAGGCATTTATCTATACGTCAATGCATATACTATAAATTTTGGCACATTTTTCTCCATTAATGTATCTATATCATTATGTGGCATTTATGCATTATAGAACCTTAACTTTAAAAAATTTAAATGTATCAAACCACATCATTGTTTTTTTATAAAGAGAAAAACAAGTTTTGAGGAGACCCAAAACCCTGTACAATAGGTTTTGAAGGGACTTGAAACCGTTAGATTTTGTGGGGATCCAAAACCCACTTACATAACATTGCACCAAGAATTAACATTTGCAACTAGAAGCCAACCCATAGCCAAAGAAAACATACTAAGCATTATAGAATTGGTTGTAAAAATAGAAGGCCAAGGCCATCAAACCAAATTACTTAGATAATCATGAGTAAAGGGTTTCCCCATTCTCCCTTAACCTTAACAATGGGTTTTAACAATGCTATCATAACCTTCACCTTTAGTGACATGTAGATAAAATATAATAAGATTAATAGAATACTAGGTTTTATAAAGGCTCCCAAAACCTTCATCTAGTGTTGAAACACAAGTCCATAAAACACCAAAATCTTGAACTTAACCAAGTGCTCCACCTCCATAGGAGAAGGATAGAGAAAAATAAAAAAGGTTTCATCAATTTCAATGCAACAAATGACAAAAATTATAGAAGCAATAGCTACCTTGAAGCAACTTCCAACATCACCCACCAAGCCAAACTCTACCCCAATATGAGACCCATCCACCTCAATAGGATCTAGAAGAAGGGAAGAAGGAAGGAAATAAAACCAAACCTTGGCCACCCCCACAATACGGACCTCCAACTCAATAGGAGTATTACTGATAAGGAATAGAGAAATAACATCTTGAGCTCGTAAAATATAACTAGGTAACCACAAAGTTCCAACTTTATACACAAGTATGGACAACACCTCAAAGCTAGAGAGAACCCTTAATCAAAAATAGGAGGCAACAACAAAAAACATGGATACATAAGGAATGGAAAAAAACAACTTGAACATAGGGAAGACAAAAAAAACCCATCAAGAGCAACAGAAAATGGTAAGAGATGATAAATATAATAGAAACATATACCCCACAAAATGAATAGGAGCCAAGCCTTAGAAGGGGAAGAGAAATCCTCAAACACACCAAAAAGGGGTCAAACCTTAGCAAAACTAACACCAAAAGAACATAACAAAGAAAGAGAGGTGGCACCATAGAAAAGACCCAACACATAGGCCATCCCATGAAGAACAGAGACACCCAACATCACTGTAGAAAAGGTAAATAGAATGTTGAAACCCCCAAAATGGGATCTAAAGCCACCACATGTCACTTCCAAAATAGCTAAATCCAACTCCACAGTAGCTAAGTACACCATAGAATAACAAGAAATCCTCTGGAGAAGAAAACCCAAAATCGCATAGCAAAAACCACAACCACCATAACCTAAAACCACAACATCTCTAGCATTCACAAAGCAGTCACCAACAACCTCATAAGAGACCATACAATTAGAAAAAACCCCACCTCCTTGGGCACCCACAAGATTTGCCTCCTTCACATTAAAAACAACACCATCTGCCATAGTAACAAGAGGAAAGGCATGACCAAAAGTAAAGCCATAAAATAGCTCTTTCCATTACTGTAAAGGTATTATACCCCTAATCAAACCCATCATAGAAAAGTCGAGCACTGAAACCCTAGCTGACCAAATGAAGAGAGAGAGAAGAACTACCAAACAAGCCCCAACTCTCTCCACAACCACTACATCCTCATCATCATTCAAGTCTTTTGCATCATCCTTATCCTTTTTCAACAACCACTCTAAAAACTATATCATTGCCCTTCAATCACATGCTCCCACCCATTTCTCATGTTCTCATGTCTTTTGAGAATCTTCATTGTGTTGATTTTGTTGGTTTGGAGATAATGTTAGTTGATTCCTTGTTATGCATCCTTGTCCTTAATTTAATTAAACAAATCCATCCAATAATCTATCATTAATATCCTTGACCTCAACCAAGTAGAATCAACTTACCTTACCCCATTAAAATCCAAAACTTGAAGTCCTTTTGATATCAAATAAAATATTAAGGTCCAATACTTATAAATATAAGTCATTAAGTCATCTAAAATCACATCATCCAAATCATCAATGATCCTAGTCCAAAATCATGAATCTATTTTATTGTGATAAGTTCTCCAATCACAACAATCCTGAGAATCTATTAAAAAATGGCATTGATGATAGTCTTGTTGATCATGATGAAAATAAAATTAGTGCCCTTGATAAAATAATTACAATAAAGCTTGACAAAAGCTTTTACTAGTCATTGATGTATAATCAAATACCTTTTAACCAAGAATTGGCTAGAAAAGGCAAGTCTATAACTCCTAAATGCACATTTATTAGTCGTCATTATTAAATCTTTGACAAGGGAAATCCATCTTACCCACCATCCATATCTCAATTGCCATCATTGTATGATGTGCCCATTACCTCCACCAGTTATCCATGTCCCTTATTCCATTATCCATCAATCCAAAAATCTAATCCTAAACTTGATCCAAATCATTCTTTTTCCATTTCCTCCTAGGAATCCTAGAAGAAAGCCACAATAAAGATAAAAATCATAAAGTTGTTGAGTCATGACACCCTATGCATGATAAACCTTCTAAGTGCATCATTAATGAGGTCTTAACCCACCCCACACCTATTATTCCCATCCAAAATCTTATCAACTTCAAATCTATTAAAACTATCCAACTCAATCTTATGAACACCAAAATCCCCCATCGTTACATCTACCTAATCTAAGAACTCTATATAAACAATCTATGTTAAACACTCCTCCCCAATTACACCATCCAAGAAAGTATAAATATTTAAGCGAATTTTCCAAAGCATGTCAAAGCATCTCCTTATTTAAATCAAGATCTTACAATCCCATATAATCCTTGCTATTAACCCTTATCACTTTCTATAAAAAAAAAAAACCCACAAATATAACCATATCACCTAGGACCTATTACTATTATTCTTGCTATTTCTGTCATTATTGAAGAACAACTATCCACCACAAATTGATCTCCAACTCAAAATAGTTTCACTTATTATTTTTAAAATAAACAACATACTACTATAAACCAAATGCTTCAAAACATGAAATATCAAGGAAGATTATTAAGCCCCCTTGAGAATGACATCTTGGATCTCATCTATGTCTAATAAATTCATGATTATATGGCCTTGGCTATACATCATATGAATTGGTATAAATCCCCTTTCTACTTAGCTTAGCTAAGTTTCACATATAACTCAATGTATATGGTTGTTATATTCTACACTTGGTCTAAAATAAATTGTATATACCATTGATAGGTGGAATTTTATCCATTTTGATCCTCATTTATGAATTTTTGCATTATTCTCAATTGGCATAAGTAATCAATTATTTATTATCAATGAAAGAATTCACTCTTTTATCCTCATTTATGAATTTATTGCAATTTTTTATTTGTAGAATCATTATTAGTAAAAAAAAAAAGGAATAAAGGCTTCCTACTTGTTCCAAAATAGGTAAATTGATGGAAGACCTCGTCCTCAAAATAGGTTAATATCATATAACTAACCCTAATTCTCTCTCATAACCTGAAGCACTTGGAGAGAATATAATTAATTATAATATAAATTCCTTGTCTTATAATCACACTTAATTAAAGAATTAGAAAACCATGATATCATATAACTAACTAACCCATATTGTCTCTTACAATCTCACTCACTTATGAGTTGGAAACCTTAATATCATATAACTACCCAAATATCCTCCTACAATCTCTTACTTGGATACAATCTCTTACTTGGAGAGTTATAAAACCTTAATATCATATAACCAACCCTCCAAATTGATGAGAAGCCCAATACCCCAATTCAACCATCACACTATATCATTACTATTATAAAAATTAATGATAATATAAATTCTCTATCTTCTAATCTCATGCACTCAAAAAATTAGAAAACCCTAATATCATATAAACCAAAAGACCTCTTATAATCTTACTCCAAAAATTGGACAACCCAACCCTAACATTGTATAACTAACCTAAATACCCTCTTACAATCTCACTCTCTTGAAGAGTTAGACAACCCTAAATTCCGGAGTTGCACGTTTTGATAGAAGCAAATGACAGCAAACCACTAAAAACCGTGTGCTGAAAAGTAATGACGAAGGCCAGGCATCATATATCAAGAAAAGCAACTTCAGTTACAAGAATAAATACTCTCCAAACTACGCAACACCTGGCCAAACTGCACAAGAACTCTAGGTGTGAACAGAAGCCAACTAGGTATCAATATCCCTAAAACGAGCGACAAGAAAAGTAAGAAAAGAGTTGTGTGAGATGACAAAAACCGGCATCAAGATTTATGCATTCCAAAACCCATCCTTAGATATAGGGGAATACAGTTAGAGTGGGAGAAAAACTTATAAATCCCACAATTTATCCGCGCCGCCATGGTAGGATTAAACGTTCAACTCAACAACTGTTACAGTCGTGCATTTGGGCCTCTCTAAATTTAAACAACCCACATTTCTACGTGTCAAGAGAATTCCGAGCAGCCTGCCAACACAAATCAAAAGATAAAACTCCTATATTTTCGTCCCTCTTTCCCTGATTCTCTGCTTTCTCCTCCTCAATTTCTGCAACAGCAATAGGAAGTATATTTGTTTGCGGACTAAAATTAGGAGGCCATAAGAAGCGCAGACATGCATGCAGGCTGAGCGGGTCTTTCTCCTCTGACTATTTCCTTTCTGCTCCGCATCATCCTCATTCAGAAAAAGTCTCGGTTTGTTTGCAGGCTGTACAAATAAATTCCCAGCACTTTTTTGATTTCACATTGCTACAAATTAGCAGCCTGCTGCTACTTTTTCTGTAGATTGCTGAATAGTTTTTTGTTTCTCTTTTGGATTTTCTTGAGCAGCCCAATATTATAATGACGGGAAAAAGCGGCACGGGTCAAGCATGCGCCGCATGCAAATACCAGAGAAGAAAATGCTCGCCTGACTGCCCGCTTGCGCCCTATTTTCCGCCGGATCAACCCAAACAGTTTCTCAATGTGCACAAACTATTTGGAGTGAGCAACATTTTGCGTATACTCAGACAGCTGGATGATACCCAAAGGAGTGATGCCATGAAATCTATTATTTACCAGGCTAATGCACGTGAAAAAGATCCTGTTCATGGGTGTTTTGGGATTATTGTTATGTTGCAGGCCCAGGTTGAAAGGCTTAAAGAAGAGATTGAAATTGTGAGAAGTCAGATGATGGTTATGGAACAGCAGCAGCAGCAGCAGCAGCAGTTTCAGAATGGTGGTATTTTGCAGCACCAGCAGATCCAGGGTCTTGGTGGGCCTGTGAATCTGTCAAATCAGCATTCTGCAATGCCTGCAACTTGGGTTTCTTACCCTTATGTTCAGGGTTTTCCTTATGAGGGAGAGGAGCTTTGTCGTCAAAGTAACTATGATTTTGTTAGACCCAGTAGATTTGTTGAATATGAACAGAGGCAACAACCATATGGCGAGGTTAAGGAGGATTATGAATCCAGGTATGTTTTTTGTTTCCTGTTCTTGGAGATTGGGTAACGGTTTTAGGGTTTTTTTTCCTTGAACTTAACCTAAAGGGTTCTTAACAGTAGAACTTTTTTTAGAAATTTGTTTTTTATTGAATTTTTATAACCCTAAATCTATTTGATAGTTATTTGGAACAAAGTTTTTGGAAATAAGTTGCTTATTTTTAAAATGTAAATAGACTTTAAAAACTGTTTTCTATTGTACATTCTTATAATGATTTCTATTGAACATTCTTATGGTGTTTTCCATTGAACATTCATTAAATACTATTCGTTAAGGTTCTAATAATTGAAAGTATTTGTCTTTTAAAGTTTAAATCCTATTCTTTAAGGTTGTATAAATTGAAAGTATTTGTCTTTTGAAGCTTTTGAGTTTAGATGGAAAGTATGTTTGAACATTTTTATAACGTTTTTCATTGAACATTCATTAAACCCTATCCTTTAGGGTTCTAACAATGGAAAGTGTTTGTCATTTAAATTTTTTGAGTTTAGATGGAAGGTTTTTTTCTTTTAAAATTATAAATTGAAAGTATTTGTCTTTTGAAGCTTTTGAGTTTAGATGGAAAGTATGTTTGAACATTTTTATAACGTTTTTCATTGAACATTCATTAAACCCTATCCTTTAGGGTTCTAGCAATGGAAAGTGTTTGTCTTTTAAATTTTTTGAGTTTAGATGGAAGGTATTTTTCTTTTAAAATTATATAATGGAAGTTTAGATGGAAGGTTATTTGAGTAATTTTTTAATATATAAAATATAAATAAAGTGTGAAATTTTTATTCAGTATTTAAACTTAAATTTTTTGATATATTTAATTTATGAATAAATGTCTATTAATCATTTATAAAAAGTAATATTACACATTCAAAAAACAGTAGGTGAACATAAGATTTTGATATTTTATTAGATTATATTTTTAAAAAATGAGTTAATATGTTAGAATTCAAGAATAGTCTGTTTCCAGTTTAGTATTTGTGCACTTGGGATTATTCTTAAATATTAAATGGTTTAATAGTCAAAATATTCTTTTATTAGATGTAAACTGAGTGAAAATTTGTTATTGAGTGTTTTAATCCTAAAAGTATTTTATATATAATCTGAAAATATTTTTTTAATAATTAGTTAGTAGACTTAGGGAATTAGAGCGAACAATTTTAGAAAATGAATTTATGGGTTTTATGATTTCAGGTTTGAGTATAGTATTTTAGAGTTGTAGACATGTGATCTGTTGTCCATAACATTATTGTACATAAATTTTATGTGAGTTTATTTTAATTGTTCTTGAATATTGACATATTCAAAATATTTTTTAATTAGCTATAATTATTGATTTTCAAATCCTAAACCATATCATATATAACTACAACATATTTTTTAAAATGAGTTAGTATGTAATTAGGGAATTCAAGTAGAATACATATTTAAGAATTGTGTTATTTCTATAAAAAGATAATTATTTATTATTTTAATTTTAAATATAATCACATATTTTCTTATAAAACTAATAATTTATGTTTCTTTAATACAAGATAAGATTGTAATCAGTTCATGGAGGTTCAGAACACTAAGTTGTCAAGGTAATCTCCAAAATTTTAAGATAAATTGACATTCCAACCAATGGGATAGACAGAGGGAAATGATCTTTTATTTAAATGTTTTCCTTTTTGCAACAAAACATATGCTAGGTGGATCCTAAAAGTTACTTATGCATTCCTCACTGATTGTCCTAGTCTTTTCATCACATTAAAAGAAAGCCCAAGTGGATTATTGGATTATTTGTTCTTGGTTTTATATGATTTAAGGACAAGAACTGTTTGAGTCCAAGTAACTGTTTTGACTTGTTCAAATGATTTATCTTAAATCAGATCATACTAAAAAAAAATCGAATGAACAACCTAAACAAATTATAACTTATGGACCTACTAAAACCACACTTTACATAATGAAATGAAAAATTGAACATTTTCCACTGAGAATCAAAAGTTAATAACACACTGAACGGTCCTTTTGTATCCCAACTCATATAGATTGTTTCTCCAGCAATGATAAATATAATGATTCACTTTTAGTTGTTAAATGGCATAGTGCAATTAATTAATTAAAAATAATATCCCACAGAGGAAAGTACAGTTGCCATGTTTTGCTTTGATTTTAATCTGTGATTTATTATGCAGTGCAGAGTCTTCCCTGAAAGAATCGCAGTGCTTGGATCACATAGCAGACCAGGAGCTTAAAAGTGCGGCCGCTTTGTTTACCCTCACCAACCACCACTAGGCACCACACCAGATCATTTCTGTACAATGATTTTTGGTACATGTGAACATATTTTTGGTACATGTGAATATATTGACAAAATGCCGTCCACATATTTCTTTCTTGGTCGGTAGTTTGTAAACAGAATTGGTTATCCCTGTTTTATGTCATGGTTCGATCTTATATTACCATCATCAATGGAAGACTACACCAGTCGTCATCTGTAAATGATTTGTACATAAAAAATTTGCATGGTGGGAATTAAGATTCAGTGTAGATATAAAATCATTTGCTACCATAACATCAATGGTGATTTTTATCTTTCTCACGAATCTTCTCTTGTTATAAGTTTTTACCTGTGATTGGCCGCTATTTTTATCATTCCTGAATTTGGGCAGGTGCTGACACAGTTAGAAAACTGTTCTTTGAACTGTATTTTCTTGAGATAGGTTTCATTGTCAAAATATCTAGATAAACCATATCTTCATACATTTATGTTAGTTATTATACTCTGAACAGCTCAGATTTTCCACATTTCTCTAATTACTAATAATTGTTTTCATCCATCGAGTTGTAGGGCCATAATTCTGCACAAATTTTAATCTTGGTTTTACTTGCTACACCAACCTCCATGTTGTTATAGTGTGAGACCTTGAGGAGTAAGGCCTTCACAAGCAATTGTGTTGTATACCTCTTATGTCCGTTGGGGATAGATTTTTTACTAGTCTGAAATAGAAAGATAACATTTAACCTCAACCTCCAAGATAAATGGTTGTGCGCTCAGAAAAGTTCATAATGAGGATTTTCAGAGGATCAATGAAGATTGTAAGCATAATAAGTATGTCATCATTGTTAAAATGAGATTATATTTTTATTAGCAAACAATAGTAGTGGATTATTGAGATGCTGAGATTTCGATAGTCATCTCAATTTTTATTTATTTTTGTTTATTTTTAGAAAATGATATGATTGATTTATAGAGAAGATAAAAAAATTTCTCTGATCATTTCTATCTATCTCATTCTATTTATATGTAAACATTTTCATACATTTTTCATTTGTAATAGTGATTATTAGACTTTTTTTTTTTAAGAAAAAATCTAAATTGATTAAAATTAAGAAATAATGAGGTTACAAACAAAGGACTTTATCTTCAACATGAGCACTTTGGAATAACACCCTAATAGAGATTTGAACCTTGGTGGTAAAAATCACAACACCATGATTAGATTATCATACTATGCTATTACCAATAATAGTTATTATTAAATATATATCTATGCATTTGCTATCATCTGTGTCATTGGTCAATACAATAGGTATGAAATTGATCTTACCCCTTTGTTATTAAACCAAAAATATGTTGAATTTTTCCCTTTGCTTTCCTACATATAGTTGAATAAACACATGTTTGTGAGATTGAAGATATTTAATTACATTTATTATCATAATGAAACATCAAACATAAAGCATTTCCATTTAAGGAGCACAATAGGTGTATTTCAATTAGAACACCTAAAATAAACCGATTTCTCAACCAAATCACTCACATGTTCTTGTTTGAGGAATGTAACATTCATTTATTCTCATGATTGTAATGTTGGTCTTTCTTAAGGGCCAACCTATGCCTAGGAAAATGTTTGCCTTAAGAGTACATGAGTGTGAACTATATAGAATTTATCTTACAACTAGTGATAAGATTTGTGCCCATGAAATTGAACAAAGCCCAAATGGACTTGATTCTTCACAAAATTGATTTAATATTTAGATACCAAGGTAAAATAAAGATATAAATCTTTCACTTATCATATATAGGAATTAGCAAACTTACTTAGATTTCATATTGCTTATAGCTAATTTCTATTAACCTTATTCACATTGTAATTATCAATTGTATATGCTTATAACTCTCATTTGTTTAATCACTTGTAATTTACTAAATATATGATTAGGTGATCTGAGAGAAAAAAATGGTTTTCAAGTCAAATTTTTGATGTGGATATGAAGTCTCTTTCCCAATCTAAGAGTTTAATAAAAAATAAACCAATTTAATGTTCAAAAAATTTAAAAAATTTAATTATAAAATCCAATATTCCATGGAGAATGTAAAATTCTAAGCTACAATAAACATGGAATGTAGTGGAAATGGGGTTCACTATTCTAAACATGCAAAATAGGAATTAAACTTAAAACCATCAATTACATTGGAGAACAACCAATAACCCCAAGTACAAACCCTTGGGAGAGATGGGTGAAACACTTATGTTTGTTTTCTTGTGTTTTGATTTTATTGGATAAACTCAATGCAAGCAGTAGGCTAAAAGGTGAAAATTTGTGCAAATTTAACAATAAAAAACATAATTAGACAAATGTTGACTTGGAAGTGAACTAACAAGTAAAAACTAGAAAAAAAGATGGAAAGAGGAAACTATAGTAGAAATTTGAGCTGAAACTAGGTGGTGGACATTGTAGCTAGGTGTCATGGTCTAGATAATTGTCTAGGTTAATATGTTACCAACTAATCTCAGGAGCTTCTAAACTTCCTCTATGTTAATTTGTAGGTCAAACCACCTAGACTTTAGTACTAGACACCCTATTTATAGTGGACGAGGATGATAGGTTCCTTAGTCCTCATTTATGATGAACTAGGTTTCACTAGTTCTATCTTTGTGTGCATTGTGCTCTTATGCCCTCTATTTGAACCTAAAACCTGTTTCTAAATGTGGATCTATACAAAAGGAGATAAAACTAGTGTTGGGATATATGGGGGCTTGCCATAGTCAAACTCAACCCTATAGAAATGATGATGAATAATAAATATAAATCTAAAGTAAAATGTTTGAATGAAAATTCTCAACTAAAATGACTTTTCCTTCAATTGATAATGCAATTCTCTTATAGGATAATTCCTCCATGTCTTGATGCAACAACATAATAAATCATCATAAAATCCATCATAAATTCATCATGAAAACATAATAGAAGATGCTTTGTTGTAGCTACTCCTTGAACTCAAGTCTTCTCTTGAATCATAATAATTTCTCTTGAATTGGAATGATAACATAATAATGAGATGATAAATGAATTAGGGTTGATCTCTTATATAGGGTTCTCGGGGTAAAATGATCTTTTGGACAACTTAAAATAATCATTTTCCAACTTCGAGGATAGATCTAGGTATGCCAAGACCAACACTTTATCCTCCTGTAATTATAGCCAAAATTTGTCAAGGGTATGTAAGTGAGCCATATAGTCCTAACAAAATAGGCCCAAATGTTTAGGGTCACGAGATAATAGGATCCTAATACTAGAACTATAGTTTATATGAAAATTGACAATTTTTATGTGGGAAAAAAAGTGCATTAAACTATAACATGAGAGAGGATTCATATGCCTAAAATGATACAAGATAAACAACACACTTAAAATAAGGGACCAAATAAGAGTTTGGTGATGTATTAAATTAATATAGGACTCATAATCTTGAATTAAATATTAATTGCATGCTAGAAAACGTTCTATAATGCATAGAGGAATGAGAAATAGTAAAATGGGTGTTAGGAGAGTGTGAAATTGGACTCATTAATTAAAGAAGTACAATTTATGACACTACAAAATAATTGGCAATCAAATATTAATAAGAAATGAATATCATCATACTTAATTAGAATGATAGTTCAAAGTATTGATTGATTATTATACATACCCAAACCACAAATGCAATGTAGATCTAAAGAAATAATGTAGATATGAAAATGTTTTAATATGTAGATCTGAAACTCAAATAGACATGTGAAAATAACATGAAACCATACCAAACCCTAAGGAGAGGTACAAGCCAATCAACAATCGGAGATCTCCTTATTATTCTTCAATATCTCCTAAAGCTTCCACAAATGATGAAATTTTTGATAAAGAATTGATTAATGATGAATTTGATAAGTGTAGTCTTCACATAAAACTTGTACTTTCACTTCACAAGGATCTCCTTCAATTTCTAGATTCTAGATCCTCTAATGAGAGAAAGAAAAGGCTATATATATGAAACCCTAAATTTAATTTTGATAATAGACTAACTTTCTATCAATTAAAATTGACACAAAGAAGGATTTGAACATTATAATACCATCAAATTAAGCTCCCTAAATTCAGGGAGAAACGATTGAGACCAAAATGGTAGCATTATAGTCTGGTCGACTTTTTTCCAATTTTCTAGGGATATGAGATATCATGATTATAAAGTCAAATCCAACATGGTAGGTCAATACAAGGTGTGTAGATATGCAAAAAATATGATTTGAAGATTGAAATTAGGACATTATTAGGATTAATTAAAATAAAATAGAAAAGGGTGTGCCTAGGGTTAAGAGCCCAATTTTATAATATATGAATTGTTGAGAGAGAACTTTTAGACTTAATTAAATTAATAATTAAATGCCTAAAGAATCCTTATAAATGCAAGATGCAATGGGACACACTAAGGTGGGTGCTAACCTAAGCATGAAACTGGACAACCCTAATTAAGGGTGTACAATTTATGTCACTATAGAATGAAAGAATGAATGAAAGCATGAATGGGTCCTGAGAAGAAGGCCTAATCAAGTACCCATGTAAAAACCAATGCAACACACACAAATGGAGGATAGGAGAAAAACCTAGTGGGATAAAATCCTCTCCAAATGAGAGAAAAAGAAATGAAAAGGTACTAAGCATGAAGGACTCTAAATTTTCCCCCAAGTATTGAATTGATCACATAAGTACAAACAATATCCCCCCTATAGTGGAAAAATGAAGAGATGATGTATCCCCCCATAATGAAGAAGCTCTAGTGATGAAGGTGAATCCTCAAAGATAAACATTGAAGATGATCCAAGACCAAAAAACAACATTCCTCCGCTTAGGAAAAAATAGATCTAATGGCCAAGGTAGAAGCAACTCCATGAAAGGAGATGGAAGGAATAGCCTCATGATGTGTGCCATAGAAGATAGCTCAATTTTCCACATGTTTGAATCAAGATGTTCCATATCAACTAAACCAATTCTATAATTATGAAAATACTTGATGAACAACCTCAAAAGGAACTAATGAAGATTTGGTGATGAATGCTAAATTTTCTATCAAAGTTGAAGTGAAGATCCTCAAATATGTCCCCAATATCTACAATGTGTGACTAAAAAAAAAACCCTACAATATCTAACAAGAAGTCATCAAAAAAAGATAAAACCAAAAGGGAACTATCAACCTACTAAATTGAATCAATGAAGACTATGAATGAGCCAATTCCAAGCTAATCAAGAAGAATAGAAGGTTATGAATATTGAAATGGTATCTCAATATGAGGAGTGAGAACTGAGAGACAAGTCTCTAATCTATTAGGACATGAAATACTTGTGATATACTCAAGCATCTCAAAAGTAGTATTATCATAGGGTATGTAATCTACATGTGCAAGGTGTTGAACACATCAAAATGTTGAGAGGGGGGGTTAATTGGCATTTACTTAAACTTAAATAATCACTAGCAATTTAATCATTAAATTATATTTGAAAAAATAAATAAATAAAACAAAGCATGCACCACACAAGAGCACCAAATTTTTACGCAAAAAATCCAATGAGGGGAAAACCACATTAAGAGCTATCTCACAATATAAATGAAACAAGTTTAAGAAAACTCACCACTCCTTGAGAGGCTTGTTGAGAAATATACAAAAGATACATAGACCTATCGAGGAGAATTACTATCTAATAGAAAGATACATGAAGATTACAATAGATAAAATGAACATGAATTGCTATTAAAAAAAAATACATCTGACATATGGGATGTGGCAATCCCCTTTTTTCACACATTACACCATCTTACATAATTGATTCACATGACAAATGATTTTTCTTTCTTTATATATTCTCTGCAACAACTCAAAACACCAATTAGCTTGGCTCCAAAATTAATTAAAATGAAACATGTAGTCTAGCATAAGTCAGCTTGAATCACATGCAAAATCAAATAGAATGTTCTAGATGACTCAAGGAATAACTAAACCTAAAGATATCACAACACATCCTCCAAAGAAAATAAGATACATTAATATTAACCATAAATGAAGGAACTCAATCTATCGACCCATTCAACAATGATACAACCAAAACTACTAACTATTCATCTTTGCACTACCAGGGAGAAACTAAAAAATATGTAGATTGAGATAAGAGAAATGTTAAAGAATTGTAATATCCCTACAACCATCTCCTGAAGTATATGAACATCATATGCTAGTGTGTTGGTTTAATTAAGGTTTTTTACCTTGGTTATTTCTCACTTAGGTTATAATTACACATCACTTAATCTTACTTAGGGAACCACATAGGATTTGTTGGAGCATCTCCACTTTAGGTGGAATTATCATGTTATCTTTCGCACTTCATGTCAAAATAATTTAGTGATATCTACCCAAAACTCCCCCCCTGAGATGGAAATACCCCAAAACCGATGCTATGTACAAAAGGAGGAATATATACGTAATTTTATTTTATTGGGATATCTAGATATACCAACCCTATTCCAACTGAAGTAAGATTTGCATTAGCCAAATTCTCGAGTATGATCCTTTTTCCAAAGAATATCACTTAAGGTCATTTATGATTTTGACCAATGATTTTGATATAGAGGATGAATGTGTCCTTATGAAGTTTTCTATGCAATCCCTAGTTGATAAAACAACAGAATGTAGAAGGGAATACTTCATGCAACGATTTACTCTTAGGTTGAATTCTAGAAGACTTTTAGACATTATTATAGAGACAAGATAGACCTGAGATCATTATAAATAAATTTACAAGCATTATCAAAGGATTTAATGAGTCTAGTTTAGATTTAGTATAGGATTTGTTAAAACAAACACCTATATCAAATGAAAAATTAGATAAAGTTATGAATTTCTTGAAAGATTTGAGTTATATAAGGTAGCTAAAAACAAAAAGGGTTTAACTCAAGAAAAAATTCATGAAAGGCAAGAAAGAATGCCAAGGTTTTCTAATCAACCATACACCACTACATATCATATAATGTAAAATAATCAGAAAGAAATAACAAGTAAAGAATTGTTAGATCCCCTGAAGAAGTATAATATGAATAAAGTTGATAAAAATCTTTTATTTTTGACATTTTAAATGCCTCATTATAGTTTACAATGAGTGGTAGCACAATCACTTGAGACTTATGGTGACCCTTATGATGAATTTGATGACAATGGTCATGATGCAAGAGAAGATCATAAGAACCAAAATGTAAA
Source organism: Cryptomeria japonica (assembly GCF_030272615.1). Classification (NCBI taxonomy): domain Eukaryota; kingdom Viridiplantae; phylum Streptophyta; class Pinopsida; order Cupressales; family Cupressaceae; genus Cryptomeria; species Cryptomeria japonica. Next base: position 113,547,185 of record NC_081405.1, on the reverse strand, counting down.
TATGACGTCAAGAAACTTGTGTCATCCAATATTGATGAACATTAATCATCTCATTCATATGGACATGAATCAAACATTGATGATATGATGTATGCAAAATATTATTATCATTAACAAATCTCTTGTAAAGAAGAAAAGACACACCACATTCACAATATTAATTCTAATAGGCCACCAACTTTAGGTTGAGAAGACCTTGAGACAAAGAAATCCAAGCCTTAATAGTTATATAAATTGTCCAAGTTAAGAGTAACTATAAATTGAGAAATAAATGAAAAAAAACTATTGTCGATAATCCAAGGAGCCTCTTTGTTTAGAAAAAAGAAGAAGAATGAAGAGGCTACAATTTAACTAGAGAAAATGAAGCCAAACCAAAGATAAAGAAAACTATTTTCCATATAGAGATATTATTTTTCCTAGACCCAAAGCTAAAGTTAAAGGTTTTTTAAGGATGATCAAAGTATATTCATAACATTTGGAGTGTATGTATCTAAATAAGGTTGAACCAAAAAGAAGGATAAATCAGTCACTATCATTCCAAGTGATATTTCCAATTATACTTTGCCAAACTACAAACCAATGAACATGGACCAAGTCCTTAGTCAAATCAAAATTTTAAGGCCTTTGCTAGAAATGATGAAAATAAATGAGCTTAACAATAGTGCATTGGCCCTTATTTGTCGTGTTTCATTAAGAACCTCTACTATTGAAAAAGATGGCAGCCAGTTTAAATGAAAAGTGGAAAGTAATATATATTACCTTACTTTATCCATATCTATGAGTACTTTCATACATTATCTATTTGTAATAGTAACCACTAAACTTATCTTTATAGATTTTCTATCATTTATTTCTTGGGTCAATGTAATAAACATGAAATCCATCCCACACCTAGGCCATGAAACTTAAATTATGTTAAATTTTTTGTATTAATTTCTTAGATATAGCTAATTAAACATATGTTTGTGAAATTTATTTCTATCTAATTAGATTTAAAGATATTCATTTACATTTATTATCATTAAGGAAAATCAAACAAAAATCTTTTACATTTAAGGATCATACTAGATGTATTTTAGTGAGAGCACCTAAAAGAAATCTAATTCTATATCACATCACTCTAACACTTGCATGCTTGAAAATTGTAGCCCTCATTTATTCTCATGATTGTAATGCTGATATTTTCTAAGGATTGACCTTTGAAATCTTTTCCCTTAGTGATGTATTAGTTCTGTAGAGGTATTCATAAATAGAACCAATCCAAATAATAGAAGAAAACAAGTGCCAGGTAGTGGTACTTTTCGTTTAGATTTGTAAGAATCCTAACCCTAATTAAGTTGTAATCTTATTTGAACCCTAACTATAATACTAATTGAATGTTAATCATAAATTTAATTGAGTACTATTGAACACTAATCTTAATCCTTACTCTAACCTTATTTTAACTCTAATAAAAGTCCTTTTCTAATTCCAATTTTAACTCTAGAATCTTAATTGAATTGTATTCCTAACCTTTTGAATCATAACCATAATTTAATCCTAACCCTAAATTAAAAGTGAATCATAACCATAATTTAACCCTAACCCTAAATTAAAAGTTTTACCTATAAGTCTAATTGATCCTTAACTCTAACTCCAATTTAACTTTATACCTAACCCCTACCCCAATTAAATCCTTAATGTTACTTGTACTAATAATTAAGTAAATCTAAGAATACCGGAGTGCACACTATAGAAAATTTATGTGATAATATACCAAGATAAGTTAAAAACATAGATATATTTATAATATAGATGCTTTTAAAATTAAAGTCATTGATTATCAAGGTTCTTTGTGATGTCGCCTCTGCGAAATTTTGCCGCAACTAGGGCTTCTTCCGGCGACACCCCTAATCTATCCGCGACTGCTCCTGCCACAATTTTGCTTCATCTTTTGAATCTGGGATGCTCCAATACGGTCCCAACACAGCGTGATGGTGTTGATCACGGAGGTTTGGTTGCAGACCAGCGTCATCCCTCTGATGGCCTTTCTGGTCCTTCGTTTGGGGTGACAAACTCTGAAGGACCAACCTGCTCTAGGGTTGATGGGGTCTATCACGAGCCTTGATGGTGGTAGCTAATCTTAAAAAAACATCACGATTAAATCGTATAACAAGTGGAAAATTATAAATCTCGATAGTTCTTGCTGTGTCTTTCATTTTCCAGTTGTGTATATAACAAAAAGATTAGTCAGCCATTTTGAAGCTGGATTAGCCGCTAATCCAGCTTGGATAGGGTTAAGTCAAATATTCTCCCGCTGCCTCCTGCTAGGCCTTGTAAGGCTATTGCCGAGCGACAGCTCCCTCCTAAGGTTGTTCAACTTCCTGCAAATGGTGATAATGGTAGAGGGCATCCCGATGACCAATATGGTGCTAATGCATGGTCAGACCATTCATGGACTGGCGGGAGGCCCTTTCATTATGCATATCCTATAATCCAACCTACTAGAAATGCCCTGAAGTTTGACCTAGGCAATGAAATTTTACAGGAAATGAATGAAAATGCGACATTTTTTTCTAAACATGGTTTGATTGGAAGATTCAAAGGGTATTGGTTGAGTTTGGTAGTATTGCAACAATGGATCTCGGATACCTGGCGTACCATTCTGACTGGTGATGTTCAAATCTACCCGTGCTTGGAGATTCTTTATTGTGGTTTTCGACAAGGTTGCGGATTGCCACACCATTTTGTGTGATTACTAATGGGATTGCAACGAGCATTTGCTTATGTTGAAACCCTGGCACCCATTATTTGATCCAATCACTGAAACTTTCACTGCAGTATTAATCTGGGTAAGATTGCCAAATCTTCTTTTGTAGTTTTGGTTGGATTCTTGCACTCGCATTTTGGTGGACATCAACATATCTAAGGATCTCTAGTGAGATCTCCCTTAATACCAAGTTTGGGTGTTGGAATCACATTATAGATTATGAGGGTATTTCATTTCGTTGTCGCAGATGTTATAATACTGGACATGTTGCGGCTCAATCTGTGAAACAAAGGCATGACAATAAGGCTACCCCACCATTACTCTTTTGAAAAGGAGGAGTCAAAGGGTGGATGCAGAATCTAACACAATACTTTCAAAAGAGTCAAAGGGTGGATGGAGAAGCCAACACAATACTGCTGAGAAACCATCAAGGGAAGAAATTCATAAGCTTTCACCAGGTAAATCTCAGACAAAATCAAGGGCTGCAGATGCTCCCCAACCTACTGGGTGGGATCATACTAAGACTGTTTTGCCACCATTTAAGGGAATAGTTAGAAATTTTATCGTTGGAAGGTGAAGAAATGCCACTAGGGTAGCGGTTGGAGGTCAGGGAGATAGGGACTCAGAAGGAAATTGAACAGTAGCGAATAGAAAGAGGAAGCAAAATGAGGTTATTTCAACATGCATCTTTGCTCCCATGGCAAATCTGGAGCCAAATCCTGAGTTGGATGCTAGTTGTTCTATTGTTGTCTTGCTCATTCATGAGCTCCGTGTGTTTCTGTCAATAGTGTTGGTCTTTGATTATCTCTATTTAGGAGTTATGAGTCAATGGTGCAACCTGTTAATAGGCTGGTTTTTATAATATGTAGAAGTTGGGTTGTGGTATGGTTTGGGCTAGTTTTCCCATAAATGTTCATCTTAAATAAAGCTAATTCATTGACCTAATTTTAAAAAAATTGCCAATTATAGATGCTCATAACTCTCAATTATTTAATCCAATTTAATAATTTTCTATTAATTGCTACTAATTATTTATAAAATACGACAATTAAGTGATTGAGTGAACAACATGACATTAAAGTCTAAGCCACCTAATGAATTCGAAAATTTCAATTAGAATAAGTAAATGTGATTAGAGATGCATTATCCCTTATAGCTGTGAGAAGATTAATACGAGAATTGATGTCTTCAATACATCTAACAAAAAGATGCCAGAGAGTGTGTATAGTGCATTAATTTTTATTTTAGTTTTTTTTATAGCAGTTAAATTTCTTGGTGTGATTAGAACAATGGGAAAAAGCTATTTAGTTCTTAAGATGTATTAATATATAAGTTATAATATATAAGAATAAATTTATGAATTGGTGTATCTTAAAGACTGTATAGACATTTCCATAGACTTACACTATGAGAAACAAGAAACGAAAATTGAAAACTGAAACGTAACAAACGAAAGATTTAAAAATTGCAGATAAGAAACGAATTATATATATATATATGTGTGTGTGAATGATTGATATTTTTAATTTTATTGAAAAAATAAATAAACAATATTGTATTTTGAGGGATGGGAAAGTAATCAGAATAAATGTACTGAGAGAACAAACAGAAATCATGCCTCCTAGTACTCAAATAAATTTTTAAAATAAAAGAAACTTCAGTTTAACTTCAAAACGGAGGGAAAGTCTAAAAACCCACAGAACAAATAGAAGATAGCATCATCATCAAAACAAAAATCATTTTTTTAACCGTCAGCGGTTAAGTTTAACTTCTGTTGTATTGATGCTTCTGCGTCTTTCACGGATGGCTGGCAATGCAATAACCTTGTTTCTCACAACGGTGTGGCAGCCTAAGATACACTTGTCTTCAGTTATGTCATTGACACGGTATGTTTCATATACTCTAGTGTAGAGAAAGCATAATCTCTGGTAATGTTTTTCCTACAATTTGTTCTGAAAGATTTTTAGCAATAACTCTTGTGAGAACCATAGAGGTGCATCTTTCATGCTACTATTAGGCAGGTCCACAGAAAAAGTGCACAAGAAATGATAGTAAATTGTAATATCAAGCAGATATTTACATTGATATGAAGTCCTTTGCCTCCACAATTAATATAATCTCATTTGAGTTGTATAATATAAAATCATACAAGGTAAAAGTACACATGTACTCACAGAGACTATTGTTTGAATTATAAAGTTGACATATTAAGTGTTGAACCAAAGGAATCAAACAGAAAAAATTATTATATAAAGACACAAATAGAAAACACTTCTTAACCAGAATATCAGTTTTGAGTCTTTAACTGATAGAATTTAGAACATGAATACAAATACTTCAGGTTCAGGTAGTGTATAAATGGATCGCTAAAACAAAAGATTAACAGAAAATGAAACCAGATAGAACAGTAATAAATAAAAGAGCAATATTGATGTTTGAAATTTTAGAGTACTTTAAGATCAAAATTAAATATAATCTCCAAAGTGAAACTAACAAGTATATCATATGTACAATGTTTTGATGCATTTCTTCACAAAAGAGATCCTTTGGTGGAAATCAATTAAAGTTGAGTCATCTGCAAGGGTAGCAAAATTATTAGAATACATTTAAATAGAGAGAATTATGAAAATTTTGAATGTAAAAGTAGAACTTTTTTACCTGACTTGAAGAATCAGTTAGAGGTATGTGATTCTCTTCCAAATTGATGATGACATTATTTTGATCCAGTGTATAATTTCCTTCCTTTTGTAAACCACGGATAACGAAAACTATTTCGACTTTACCTCGTATATAATCTTCATAAGTGATTTGTTCAAGTTGTGGAAGTAGACGATTGAACATGTCTTTCTCAAGAATACATTCCAAATTGTTCTTGTTGTCACTAGTTAAAATGCATTTTAGAGAATGCGTATATGTGTAAGCTGTGTTTTCATTGCACTTGTTGCAGTGACCAATGTCATATTTTAGTGTACCAAAGTTATAAGTGGTGTAATTGCATCTTCCACAACTACGTTGGAAGGGTACTGAAAAAGGATTTGCAACTCTCAAAACCCCATATACCTATGAAAATAATGTTAATAAATTAAAAACAATTTGGTAAAAAAAAAAATTTCATATGTATGGTAATAGAAGTTTTGTACTAATTTCGAAAAACTTACTTCATATGTTGAGTGCAGCAATTTTTGAAGATGGTCTACGGTTTCTTTCCTTGTAAGTGGTGCAACATATGTTGATTGACTAGTGCTGAATTCACTATCTTTTGTATCAATTCGTCTAAGCATGTTTATAAACAAGATAAGAACATAACATTAATACAAAAGTGATATAATCTAATACTAGTTTCACTTGAACCATCAATAATATTCAATGCATTATTAAATTTATCTCTAATTTACTATCTAATACTAGTTTCACTTGAACCATAAAAAATCAATGCATTATCAAATTTATCTCTAATTTCCAACTTGAACTATCAGTAATATTCAATGCATTATAAAATTTACCTGTAATTTCACTTAAACCATCACTAATATTCAATGCATCATAATATTTGTGTCTCTATCAAAATATGTATGAATGAAAAAAGTTTAATTAGATTTAACTAGCACTGTTTTTAAACAAGATGAGAGGATAGCCATGCAGTGATATCAGATAATACTAGTTTCACTTGAACCCTCAATAATATACAATGCATTATAAAATTTACATCTAATTTCACTTGAAACATCACTACTATTCAATGCATCATACTATTTATGCTATCAAAAGATTATGAATGAAAGGAGTGAAATTAGAAACTGTATGATCTATTGATTAAGCTTTTAAAATATATTTTATATTCGAAAGACTGCTAATAAGAAATCCATGATAAATTAAATTATAAAATTAATAATCACCAACAGCATTTAGTGAATTCAAAATATCTGAAAAGAAAAAATCACTTCTGAAAAAAAATTTCTACTTGAGTTCCAACTATCCAATAGTTTTAAATTCAAACTCTCAACAGCATTTTTAAAACTCACTAAATTATTTTGACTGTTACAACCTTTAATATTCAAAAACATCCTGAAAAACCATTTCCCTCAACTTCAGCTACAGAAAGATGGCATACCTGGATTCATGTCCCTCCTTGGACTCGCTGTAGACCTGCTGCGTTTGTTCATATTCAAAAACATCATTGGGTCTGTTAATATCATAATCAGTTTGCCGATAAAACTGCTGTCCATCATAAGAAGAACCCTGAACATTAGGGTAAATCCAAGCTGGTGTGGAGGCAGGCTGATCATGAGACAGAGACTCAGGGCCTTCAACAGGCTGAATCTGTTGCCCACAACTGTTATGATATTGTTGCTGTTCTGCAAGCATTACCTGCCTCCTCACAAAACCCAATTCTTCTTTCAAGCTTTCGATCTGTGTTTGCAACATAACAATAATGCCAAAGCACCCATAAACAGGGTCCCTCTCACGGGCATTTGCCTGGTAAATGATAGTTTTCATGGCGTCGCTCTTTTGGGTATCATTCACTTGTTTCAGTATACGCAAAATGTTGCTCACTCCGAACAGTTTGTGAGCATTCAGGAACTGTTTTGGCTGATCCGGTGGAAAATAGGGCACCAGCGGGCACTCAGCCGAGCATTTTCTTCTCTGGTATTTGCATGCTGCGCATGCTCGACCCATGCTACCCTTGTCCGCCATTATAGTATTTCTCTCCTACTTACACAAACTAAAAACTCTTACAAATTTACGGAAGAAGTAGCAGTTCGCTAAGTAGTAGTAAATATGAAAAAGGAAAGATTGGAGAATTTTTTTGAACAGCCTGCAAACAAAACTAGACTTTTTCAAAATGAGGATTCTGCGGAGCAGCAAAGATATAGTCAGATGAGAAAGACACGGGCACTATAGTTAGCATGGAGGCTGACACATTGGGACACGGCTCAGAAAACTATTGAAAGTAATGATAATATCTTGGTGGAGAATCTTATAGCATAAACGCCCACTACTAGGGAATGATATGATGATAATACTGATGGATATCAGACTTTGTAACGTCAATCTGCGTGGCAAACATTAATTTCCAAATTTAAAACTGTTATTAGGCTATCCAGCATTCTTGGCAAACATTGATTTCCAAATTGAATACGAATCATCAGTAAAAATTTCATTGAGTGTCATTTGTCATTTCTCCTGTTCGCATTTATTCAATTCATATTAGTTGCTGTTCAGAGAGTCAGATGATAATAATCCTACTCCGTCTAGTATAGCCATAGTTGCTTAGCTTCTGTTGAGCTCAGCTCTTTCTTGGCCCTTGTGTCATTAATAATCACATGAGATGATATTCATATTAGTGGGATATCATATCAATTCATATCATGAAATAGGGAGAACCCAATTCTAATTTGCTGACTATGAAAGAAATTTACGAACACCACTTTGCCTTTTTATATTCATAGATAACAAAATTTTTGAGCAATATACTCCCTATAAATATATACTTATTCTCATACTCTAATAACACATGCTAGTTCTTAGAAAAAGGTTGAATATATGATATAATTTCATAGCTAGTGGTGGTTGGTAAGGGTAAACAAAGAATTTGCACTCTTGATCTTGTGTGCTACATGATCCAAGAAAAAGATCATTTAACACTTTAAATTGCATAATAAATCACATATAAAATATTAGAGCATATAAAATATTAGAGCATGGTCAAAATAGTAGAGCACCGTTCATCAAGTTTTAATTATATGAATATTTGTTTCATATTATTATTTTTATCAATTATATAAAATTAACATATTATAAAATTGGGAATAAAAATGATTGTTGTTTAGTTCTAAGAATTCTATTTTTTTGTTTTATTGTCAATCTCACATTTAGTTTGTCTTGATGGTGGTTATGTAATGGGTCCAGGCCCTTCCCATGCTAATCTAATCAAAACTTTAGATCAATAGAAAATTAATTTTAAAAGAAAGGACTAAAACTAAAGAGACAACAATTATATTACATCAATACAAACTCAATGGATGATTATATTATTAAGTAGGATACTCTAATTTTCCCTATACACTATGTGTTGGATATAGAGGAGAGAGATTGAAGTTAGAATATGAGAATTTTTTAGGAAAAATGTCAAGGAATTAAAGGTTTTGAAACTAACAATAAAATCATTTTGAACCATCAAAAATATTTAATGGACAAAAAGATGTGTGAATAAAAGGAGTGAAACTAAAAACAAAACTCATTAATTTAGCTCTTTGGAATGGGATTTATTTTTATATAAAGATTGATAATAAGAATAACATGACATACATCTAGGGTTGAGACCCTATATCCCAATTTACTTAAATCAGTTTCATTACTTGAATATCTTGTAACATGTCACGAGTCAATAGTAAGTATAAATGTTACGCCTCTTGTTAGTTTCACCATTAGATGCATTTTTTACATAGATGGCTCACATGTCACCTTCAAGAAAATGTGTGTCAAATGAACTACTAAAATTCATGACATATCAACCATAAAACTAATAATCATCAACCAAGTTAAGTGAATTCAAAAAATTAGGAAACTTATTAATGAAAAAATGCATTCTACATGAAAAACAAAATAAATTGAAAAATCACTTCCAAAAAATGTGTTCTACTTGAATTTTAAATCCAATAGTTTATTTTCAAAATTTATATTTTAATTAATTATTATATAATTGAGAATAAGTCTTTGGTCTATTAATGAAATTGAACGGTTCTAAATGAATATATAAAAGATAAAATCTTGTTAAATGCTAAACATCATAAATATGATAAAAATTGTATTCGAAAGTACAACAATAAAATTAATATTAAGAAGTTATTTATACATAAAGAATTATATTGATTGCATAATCAAAAATAACTTAGAATGTGAAACAAAAATGACTACTGAATTCTTATCTTCCTTAGAGTCCATGGTTGCCTATGGGAACTTAAATTTGTGAAATCCGTTAATGCTTTCTGAGCAGCAGCAGTATCACAACGTGGGTGATATGTGAAGCCGTTGTCTTTGTGCATATTCAATAAATTTATTGGTTCCAATAATATCATAATTAGTTTGGCGAACCCTACAAAGAAGGGGCAAGTATCACTATATGGCAGAGGCTGAATCTTTTGCATACCACTGTTGTGATAATGCTACTGCTACAAAAGCATTAATTGACTCTTACACAAATTCAAGTTCTTCATTTAACCCAAAACTGAATGAATAAAGCAACCCTTTATCTTCTCACGGGTATTCGCATTTTCTTATATAGTGTATGCATGCCACCCTTCACCGTCATTAACTTCTGCTGTTCTTCATCTATAAACATTTAGAAAAGAAACTAACTAAAAAATCTTCACTAATTTACAGAAGAAGTAGCAGGTTGCTAAGTAGTAGTTAGCAACCATTTATGACTGCTTGATTCGAGTCCATATGCTTTCTATTTCTGTTGCACAAATCGAGGAGGATACATTGGAGTGCTTAGAATTTGATGGCACGTGGACCTTTCTTTTAATTTTAGATTCTCTATTACAAATTCTTAATGTATTAGATAATATAATTTGCAATTACATAGATCAGTTAGAGTAATATCTCAATTTTTTCACATTGTTTTTTATTAAGAAAGCAGTAAAATGAGGGTGCTAGACTCTTAATACAACAGTTCATAGTAGGCGAAAGAAAGAACAGGGGTGCAAGTCCCAAATAAAACAAAGTTAGATAGGCAAACAAAAAAACCTATCAAAGCAACAACCCCCCAAAACCATGTATATATATTTATTTTATTGTAAATGAAATTTTTTATAGTTAAATTTGTATTGCTTAAAGTTGTATGTTGGAAATGTGGGATCAACCTGCATGCAAGGAAACTAACTCAAACACACACATGGAACATTGCATTAGAGGTTAGAAATCAATAAAACAAGTTAGTGAATCTAAACTCTTTAAAATTGTTTCATGCTCCTCTATTTTTAAAGATCCTCAAGATTCAAGGTGGCCCTCACTTGGAAGAGCACTTGATCTCTTGGATGACAACCTAGAGAACGAGATCTAAATGATTCTAGGATCAAAATGGATACAACTAAGGTCCTAATGAATACTAAGATGATGGATGAGAGTTAGGATGCAACATGCAAGACTAAATGCTCAAGATGATGAAGATAATGAAACTAGATTGATTCCAAATTAAAGATTAAATGATACTAGATGAGTTAGTTAAGTATGAAAAGATATGCATTTAAACTAGATGATGTCCTCAAACATGATGCAGATGCTAAATGCTATAATGTTGATGCTAATGCTTGAAGATAACTTGAATGAGCTCCTTAACATGCAAAATGATTATAATTTAGATGCACAAAGAGATTGGATTCTTTTGAAGAAGGAATGGGCTCTATTTATAAGGAAAATAGAGAAATGGGTGGTTGAGATTGAACAATCTTAACAAAGGCTAGGATTGAAAGTTATCAATCCATGCGAGGGATTCAATCCAATCCCAAGTTGACAAATGTCATCTTGAGAGGGCTTGAAAGGAGATGTAAGAGGTATTAAATGCCTAAGGAGACATGGTGGTTACCTTAGGAGGTAAGGTTATTGTTGGGTTAGTGGATAGCCAATGGATAAAGCCTTTACCCAAGGGGTAAACTCTTGTGCAAGGGTTAATAGGATAACTAGGGTCAAAGCCATGAATGCTTGATGAGATCCTTGAGTTAGATGAGGGTTAAGTTAGAGAGAAAGTCTCTAACCATGAGGGGAGGTTGAATTAATCATTAATGGTTAATAGGACTTTGGGGGACAAATTTGTAAGAGTCCTTCCAAATTTGGGGAGCTCAACAAGTTAACTTGTTGAAGAAATGAAGTCTTTAATGCATGTAGAAGACTTTTTTCCAAACTTGAGAGTGACATCCTCAAATTTAGGGAAAGGACATGATCAAGAGATTAGACATGATTAGGATGGATTAGAAAGCTTCTAGAAGGATAATTAAGAGGCAAGTGGGAGATGTAGGATTTTGCAAGTGGGTGAGGGAGAATAGGATTTATTTAAAATAAAATTGATTTATTTCAATTATTGGTTGCAACTTGCATTTGATTGATTTAAATAAATATTGATTTATTTAAATGTGAATTTTGAATTTTCGCAAGTGGGGGGATTTATAAATAAATTTTGATTTATTTATTTGCAAAGGGGGTTTTTAATTAATTATGGATTTAATTAAAAGGGGAAAGGGGATAAATGGAGATTTTTAATTAAATGTGAATTTAATTAAAATGGCTAGAGGGGGGGGATATTTAATAAAATGTAAATTTAATTAAATGACTTAGATAGAAAAAGGGAAATATTAATCAAATCTTTAATTTTATTAATAGGCTAGTTAGAAGAATAGGGATATTAATTAAATCTTAATTTAATTAATTGGAAGAATTATAGATAATTAAATGAATAAAATTCACTTAATTTGTTGTGCAACTTTTAGGTGTCTACAAAAGTAATTAAAATTTATAATTTCTATATTTTGATAAAATTTCTCACCATAAAAATTGAAATAGAGGCATCACCCAGTAGCCTACAAAACGAACTTACACCTTCTTCACTCTTCCCATCTAGGATTTGGAATTTATTGGGATAGACCATTGTAATATAAGAAAGGATATTTTTAATATATGGACTTACTATTAATGATGTGAAGCCTAATCGCTTCATATTCCTAAACCATTGTCTCTTTATCTTTCATTCATCGCTTCATATTTTGTTCATCGCTTCATCTTCCTCCATGTGTTGCTCTTTATTCTTGGTTTTTTCTTTGGAGACTAGTGATATATACCATTATTGGTAAATGCATTGTGTGTTGTGGTTGTAAGTATAGAAATTGATTTATAATAGAGAATCCCCTGCTTTGAGAGTGGATGTAGCCTATGGGCGAACCACTATAATTTTCTATGTTCTTCTGTTTATGATTTTATTTTTTGTCTTTCATTTGTTCTATTTCAATTCAATCTACAATTGGTATCAAAGCTATGTCAAGAAGCTTGGTGTTGAAGTGGTTCTCTAGAAATCTGTGAAGAATTTTTAGAAGGATGACGAAGGGAAGAAATTGAAGATAGAGAAGTTCACTGGGCAAGACTTTGGATTGTGGAAGGTTCAAATGGAATCATTGCTAATTATGCAGGACCTCTGATCCGCATTGCTTGAAAAAGACAAGGGAAAAGGTTCAATGTCAGATGAAGATTGGGATAAAATGGGTATGAAAGCATATGCAACTATTTTTCTATCGATGTCTAGCAATGTACTATTCAATGTCTCAATAGAGAAGACAACAAAAGAGATTTGGGATAAGCTCTCCAACATTTATGAGATAGAATCGACATCTAACAAGGTATTCATAATGAAAAATTAATACAATTTGAAAATGAGAGAAGGTGGGATTAAGTCAAATCATCTCAATGAATTCAATACCTTTGCCACCCAATTGATTTTAGTAGGTATCAATTTAGATGATGATATTAAGGCAATATTGTTATTATTTTCTTTACAAGGAGTGGTGATTGCAATTAGCACTTTGGTGGCTACCAAAAGTAAATTAAAATTTGATGATGTTCCAGCCACACTTCTCAGCGAAGACATGAGGATAAAGAATCAAGAGTCCTCATCTGGTGATGGCTTAAATATTGTAAGGATTTTCAATGGGGGAAGGAGTCAAGAAAGAGGCAGAAATAATACCCAAAGGAGGTCCAAATCTGCTTCAAGATCGAAATCCAAGGGCAAAAATGGTGCTTGTTGGTTTTGTGGCAAACCAGGTCACACAAAAATAGTTGTTGGAATTATAAAAAGGCATAAGACAAGGTAAACAAGAATGAAGTAAATGCAGTTGATGATGTTGTTTTGGTTTTATCAACAAGTGACATGACTGTAGATTCATGGGTGCTCAATTTTGATGCTTATTTTCATGCTACTCCATGTCGGGATGCTTTCACTAACTATCAAGAAGGTAAGTTCGGTAGACTTTTTCTTGGTGATAATAAAGAATGTGAAATTGTAGGAAATGGTGATGTGATGTTACATTTGAAAAATGGAAATACATGGATTTTGAAAGATGTGATACATGTTTCTATGTTGAAACCTAATTTAATTTCAATGAGCCAACTTTATACTCAAGGGTGTACTATTAGATTTTCTTTAGATACTTGGAAAGTGTCCAAGGGTGTTTCAATGGTTGCAAAGGGAAAGAAATTAGGTAATACTAATGTTTTAGAATACCATGGTGAAGTGGGAGTTGCACTGGCATTTGTGGACTATTGGACATTGTTGCTGCTATGATGTGTTGTTGTCATTGATGTCAATGTATATTCCTGTGATTTATTGCTCTGGTGATTGCAGATTGGTTTATTGGGATCATGGTTCAGTTTATGAAGTATTTATAGTGTCATTACATCCTTTTGTATTGGTTTTGGTGATCCGAAAAGCTTAATTGATCATATCATATGATCCGATTTGTAGTTTGCTTTTATGATCAATGCTTTGTAGAGTTCAATATTTCCTCTAGTATATTCTGGTGTGATTGGATCTTGAGCTAAGTTTTTGGGAGATTGTTTGGGATGGTCTTGTGTATCTTCGTTATAGATGATTCATGATTTGGTACTCCACAAGTTATCTTTCTTTATGTCAGTTGTTGTTGTTTGAGTATTCTTGAGTTTCAGATGTTGATCGATGAAGATTTGATAAGTGGTGTTGGTACAACTGTGGTGTCCTATTTGTTTTGATGATCTGCATTGATCATTGTGCACGTTCTTGGTGATTTTGTTGAACTGGTGATGTTCTTTGTGTTATGTGGTTTCCTAGTGGTGTAGCATGTTGCGGTTGATCTTGGTATGATTACAGGTGGTGATGAGCATTTGGAAAAAAAACATTAGGTCGATGTTATGTAATGTATATCATTATATTGGTCTGGTGGTCAATCTTTGTATCATGTGATGTAATTTTGTAATTATGAGTTGAGAGTTTAGCCAACCTTGTTGCTAAGGTTGATGAATTGTATAAATAGGTGATATAGTCATGTAATTTAGGTATCAAGGTTGTTTCTATATTATCAGAGAGTGGTGTATGTGCGAACAAGGGATTCATCCTTTGGCATTGTGATTGAACAAAGATTGGTGTAGAGCAGACAAATTATGCTTAACCGGAACTGTCATCAGGAATTTGTAGATGCTATTATTGTAGTTCATTCCTTCCAGATTGCAGTCCTAATCTTGTTGTAAGTCAGTGAGACTTCCCTGAAGGTTGTAGCCTTCCGAGTTATTGTATCTTGAGTTGTAAGCTCTAGGCAATGTCCCTGAATGTTGGTGCGTTCCCCGTTGTAATATTTTCACATACTACTATAGAGTATCATCTTATTGTGGGTAGGTTCCCACTGTGGTTTTTCCCTTAACCGGGTTTTCCATGTCAAAATCTTGGTGTTGTGTGTTGTGTTATCAATTTTCTTATCCTTGTTATTGTTGCAATTTATCAGATTTGTATTTGTGGTTGAGTTAGAAGATCCGGTAGAAAACTGATTCACCCCCCCTAGTTTTCTCTCATTGTTGTTTCCAACATGGATAGTGGTTTGGAGCTTTGGCATAAGAAGCTTAGATATATGAGCAAGAAGGGACTTGAAATCATGCTTTAGAGGGTTCAACTTCTTGGCCTAAAAATCGTTGATTTGGATTTATGTGAACATTGACTTTATGGCAAACAAAGTCGGACCATCTTCTTGAAGACTCGTCATGACAAGAAGACTACTCCTTTGGAACTTGTGCACTCCAATTTTTTCGGTCTTATAGAGGTAACCTCCTTTGGAGGTGCTAATTATTTTGTCACTTTCCTTGATGATTGCACTCAGAAAGTTTGGATTTATATGATGAATAGAAAATCATAATTGAATTCAAAATTTAAATTTTTTAAGGCTCTTGTTGAGAATCGGATTGGGCACAAGATTAAATGTCTTAAAACTGATAATGGAGGATTTTCTCTTTGAAATTTGAACACTTTTGTGCAGATAATGTGATGCGGGATCATCCCCGGTTGATGAGAAATCTTGCATCAACCAAAAATATTTCCTTTCAGTTTTGTTCTTGTTTAGTTCATTGTGTAGTTTTTTGTGTTCTTATCGGCTCGTACCGATAGTTACTTTATTTTCATGGAAGATCTTATTTTTAGTTTCCAGGATGGTTCATGTGCTTAAATTACAGATTTTTAGTTCATTTGGGCTCTTTTCTAGTCAATTATCGCTTTCGATTGACTGTTTATGGGTTTCGGGACAATTCTTGTGCTTACCGGTTGGTTTTCCTTCATTTCTGGTGTGATTCTTGGCATGTGGATCTATTATGGGTCTTTTCCAATGTTCTTTGGTGTATGGATGACCTTCCTACTAAACCGCACTTCATGGTTGTTATTTTTTGAAAAGATTTCTTTAATTCTTAGGGCTGACCTAGTTACCCGTTTCATTTTCCTACATTGGTAAATGTAATCTTATGAGGTCGACCCGGATATGTTCTAGTAGGTATAAATATGTTGTTATGTAATCATTTGTAGGGGCAGAGGAAGTGGAATTGAGAATAAGGATTGAGATTCTCATTTTGTGATCCGGATGATTCTTAGAGTCCTAGTTGGATTGTATCTAGCTTGAGGCCTGCATGTAACCGATTAACTACCAAATGTTCTTTGATGATTATATGATGATAACTGAAAGGTTGCCGAAAGTTCTAAAGTAATAATATGATATGTTTATGTAATCTTGTTATGTTTTCTTGATGCTTTCATTGTGTTCCTCTTGCTGTATAAGTTGGTTGATTCTCCTTGAGGTTTTACCAGTTATGGCTGCATCATAATGGCATACACGGAATTAAAGTAGTTCCTTTCACTCAGGAAAATCATACATCTGAGAGGTTGAATCAAACGATTCTTGAGAGAGCTTGGTGTATACGCTAAAATGCCAGCTTGGGGAAAGAATTTTGTGTAGAGGCTTGTAATACAATAGGTTATTTGACCAATCAAGATCCTTCATCTCAATTGGATTTTGATATCCTAGAGGAGAGATGGCTTAGGAAACCGATTTCTTAGAATCATATTCGTGTTTTTGGGTGTGAATATTTTGCTCATGTTCACAGAGAGTGGAGAACAAAGTTAGATGTAAAATCAAAATAATGTATTTTTCTTGGCTATGGTGAGGATCAATTCGGTTTCAAGGTTTGAGATCCCCTTACCAAAAAGGTTCCTCGCAGTCAAGATGTAGTATTCAATGAGAAAATTTTCCAAGGTTTGTAGATACATAACACATCCTCAAATGATTTTATTAATGTCAATTTGTTTGATAATGGAACTAATATGGTTCAAAAATAGGGAATTATTCCTACTGTTAGATTTCATGTGCCAACTAATACTACTACATGACCATTAGTAGCTAACACTTAGCCTCCTCTTGGAACACCCTTCACCCTTTCACTGTACACTCCCCTTTTTAATATTAGACTTTCACGTTTATCATATTGGTGTAGGAGCACCTAAGTGTTGAAATGCCCTTAACTAGTTTTGGCTTGTGAGACCTTCCAGTGGTCATGTAAATACATAAGGACTGGCTCTAGTCCATTTGTTTGGTCGTTTAGTTGCAATTTCTTGAAATTTTCATTATTAGCAAGACCTACCTCGAGTGGCAAGTCTTACCCCAATGAGTTCGCTAGAGTTGAAGTGGTTGCATCGAATATCGACAAGAGTGGTTCACACTTACTCTGATAACTCAATAAGTCGTCAGTGCTCAGAGTATAGCCATCAGGTATTAGACAAAGTAGTTTTAAGTTACCCCGACGACCCGATGAGAAAGCATAGGCATGGAGTAGAACCATCGAGCATCGGAAGGAACGCTTCAGTGTTACCCTGATGACCCGATGACAAGGCACAAGCAGAGGAGGTAGACATTAGAGACATCGGCCATCGAAAAAGCCCAATGTAATGCTACCCGATGACCCGATGGCACATCACGAAGTGGAGGAAGATGGCATCGCCCATCGGGCCAACATGTTTGGAGGGGTCTCGATGACTCGATGGAAATGCCCAGGAAGCAGAGGAAAGCATCGACCGTCGGATGAAGGGATTTCCTTCTATCCTGACGCCCGATGGAATAGTGTGAGTGGTGGACATGGTTATCAGCCATCGGCAAAGGTGTTTTTTGGTTACCTCGATCACCCGATGGAAAAGTGCAAACTTTGCAAGTCACCAACAAGCATCGGAAGCCAGGTTCTAAGGCTACACTGATGACCCGTTATGAAACTGTTTTCTCCAGTTTGTAACCATCCATGTTTCATGATGGATGGATGAGCTATAAAAGACTAATTGCAATGTGTTGGATTAGCTGGATACTACAAGAAACACAAGAGAAATACATACAAGTCTATTTACTGGTTTTCTATCGCTGAGTGTTGTATTGTTTTGTTTTTGTTAAGTTTCATTACAGTTTTGTAATTAAAGCTTCCTTTTTGTTGTTCATTTATTTGTTTTGAATTCACAATGTAAATATGGCTTTGTCTTGAACCTCCACCGTGGGATCAACACAGCCATTAGAGTTCTTTAGGAAGAGATGAAAATGTATAGTAAGAGTAGAGTAGCAGTAAGAGGAAACCAGGAAATGGCAATTGTCATTTCTGCATACTAAGCCTAGGTGAGCTTGGTGAGAGTCCAACTAGGTATCACTAATTTTGAAGGAGATAACTTGCAGGGGAAGAAAATTGTTGAGAACTGGAAGAGGATCCAAAAGGCTACAAGCCTGAAATCGAGACATTGTGTAACCAAAGGGGGAAAGTTTGCTAAACCAAACAAGATGGTTGGTTTTGCAAAGAGAGAAAGAATGTGTGTGTGTCCTTCACCCCTGCAAGGATTTAGTGAACAAGCTTACTTTGTGAGCTTGAGGAAGGTTAGATAAGAAAACAAATGTTAGGGAATCCCTTACAAGTCTAGAGGGGTAGACTTGGAACCCAGAAAGGGATAGAAGGAAACCATCAAAGAAACATAATTGATGGAAAAATAGGTAGCCTCCCTATCATATTGGTATCAGAGAAAGTTTAGACTTGGGAAGAAAGTAACTTGGATGTCAGACATTGAATCTGTAGGAGAAAATAGTCTCAGAATGGTGACTAAAACAGAGTTAGCAAAGAAGGTAGCACACCAAGAAGAAGAAAATAGGCTCCTTAGAGAAAGATTATTACAACTAGAGAGAAAACTAGACATAGTTGAAGATAAAACTGAGAAAGTAACAATCCAGGTCAATGAAGGGAAGGGAAAAAAATCAGTAGAAGAGGATAGGATACCTGCACCAGACCCTGTTCTATCTGAAGAACCTTTCTTGAAAGCAATCAAAGCCTTAGGAGGAAAATCCTTAGAAGGAGTGCCACTTTTTTATGGAAAATGGACCCTAAAGTAGTCCTAGAATGAGTAGAGGGATTCGAGAATCACTTTGAATGTGATGGAATCAGTGAGGCACAAAAGGTGAAGGTGGCCAAGTCTAGATTGAGAGGAGCAGCTTTGACTTGGTGGAAATTTATCCAAGAAGAGAGGCAAAAAGAGGGCAAGAACCCCATAGCTACTTGGAAGGGCATGTTAGCCAAGGTGAAAGAGGCATACATCCCTGAAGATTATGAAATCCAGTTGCACAAGAGGAGACAAAACTTGAGGCAAAGAGACTTGGATGTGAGCAACTACACTGAGGAATTTCAAAAGTTGTGTCTGAGATCCAAGGTGGTAGAGGATGAGAGCATCAAGGTAGCCAGATACTTCAATGGCTTGAGATGGAATATTCAAGAGGAGTTGAGTTTGTTATGTCCTAACACTACGCATAAGTGCTATCAATTGGCACTGAAGGTGGAGGAAAAGAGTAAAAAGAAGCAAGAACAAAGCAACAGAGGAAGAGGAAGAGGAAAAAATGGTAGAGGCCAAAGAGGAAGTTTTGGTGGAAGAGGAGCAGATCAAAGGTCCCAAGGAGAGTCCAAACTTATAGAGAAAAGTGAGGATTCACATAGAAAGAGAAGCTATAGAGGAAGGGGAACATCTAGCAACCCAGGAACAGGTAGATCTAGTGGACCGGGAAGAGGGTCCTACTTCTCCACCATGAAGTGTTACAATTGCCAAAAGTTGGGTCACCCTACCTATAGATGTCCAGAGAAATATTATTCATCACAAGAAAGTGAAAGAAGAGTGGCATATGCACAAGAAGATGCAGAAAGGAGCAAGACACAAGATGTGAGTTTAGTTCCTGAAGATGGAAAAAAATTAATGATGAGAAGAGTCTTGATTAAGGAACCGATCAAAGAAGAACCAACTCAAAGAAGACCTTTGTTTAGAATCAAATGCAAGGTCCTTGGTAAGGTTTGTAGAGTGGTGATAGACTCAGGATCTACTGACAACATTATGTCAGAGGAAGCAGTAGGTAAACTAAAGTTAAAAAGAATTCCACATAGTAATCCATATAGGGTTACTTGTCTCAACAAGGAGAAGCATATGGTAGTGAATGAACAAACATGGGTTGAGTTCAACATAGGTAGTTATAAGGATAAAGTCTTGTATGACATCCTGCCTATGGCTGCTTGCCATCTACTTCTTGGTAGACCATGGCAGTTTGACAAAAAGGCCACTCACAATGGAGAGAAGAACTCTTATTATTTTTAAAAGGATGGAGTTACATACCATATTTAGTCCCTAAATGATGAAGGAGAGGGCAGCAAAAATAAAGGCCCAAATGCGTTACTGGTAGGTGAAAAAGAGTTCATTAACACTCTCAAGGAAGGAAAAGGAGTCAAGTTTGCTCTTATAGTGAAAGAAAAGGAAGCAAAGCAAGAAAAGAAGGTTAAAATACCTCATGAAGTGCAATAGATACTAGACAACTTCAAAGCGATCATAAGTGATGGAGCACCAACAACCCTACCTCCTATTAGAGCCATAAGTCATCAAATTGATTTTATTTGAGGAGCATCATTACCCAACAAATCAGCCTATAAGATGACTCCTAAACAAAACAAGGAAGTGGCTAGACAAGTCCAAGAATTGTTGGACCAAGGGTTGATAAAGAAGAGCATAAGTCCTTGTGTCGTACCTACAGTGTTAGCACCCAAGAAAGGAGGAATATGGAGGCTACGCATACATTCAAGAGCCATAAATAGAATCACTATCAGGTATAGATTTCCTATCCCAAGAATTGAAGACTTGATGGACTGCTTGGGAGGTGCAAAGTATTTCACTAAGATTGATCTCAAGAGTGGGTACCACCAGATAAGGATAAAGCAAGGTGATGAATGGAAAAGAGCCTTCAAAACCAATGAAGGACTTTATGAGTGGCTTGTTATGCCATTTGGTCTTAGTAATGCTCCCAATACATTCATGAGACTCATGAATGAAGTGTTGAAAGATTTTATTGGTAAATTTATTGTTGTATACTTAGATGATATCTTGATTTTTTAGTAGAATTAAAGAGGAACATCTTAGTATTGTATGGCAAAAATTTTATGATGAGCAACCAACAATAAACTTAGAGAAGTGCGAGTTTATGAATCAGGAACTTGTCTATCTTGGATTTGTAGTTTCAAGAGGAGATTTGAAGATGGACACATCAAAGGTGGAAGCCATCACAAATTGGCCAACACCAATGACAACAAGTGAAGTAAGAAGTTTGCATGGTTTGGTACAATTCTATAAGAAGTTTATCAGAGGGTTCAGTGATATTTGTGCACCCATGCTAGATACCATCAAAGGAGTTAAAAATAAGTTTCAGTGGACTAATGCAGCTAACAAAGGGTTTAAAATTTTGAAACAAAAGGTAGCTACACAACCAGTACTAATTCTTCCTAGTTTTGATAAGTTGTTCACAATTGAATGTGATGCAAGTAATATAGCAGTTGGTGTTGTTTTGAGTCAAGAGAATAGACCTGTAGCTTTTTTAAGTGAGAAGCTTAATGATGCCAAGAAGAAGTATTCATGCTATGATCTCAAGTTGTATGCTCTTGTCCAAGCTCCTAGGAATTGGAGGCACTACTTGTTACCTAAGGAGTTTGTTGTTTACACAGATAATCAAGCTTTAAGTTTTCTAAATTCACAAGGTAAGTTGAGTCATAGGCATGTTTAATGGGTTGAGTATTTGCAGTCATATACTTTTTTTATCAAGCATAAGAAAGGACAGTGTAATAAAGTAGCAGATGCTTTGAGTAGAAGGCTACTAATAGTGCAAAAAGTGCAAATTCGAAGTATTGGAGTTGATTAATTCAAGGATTTGTACCCCAATGATGAAAATTTTGCAGCCATTTACAAGGTTTTTCAAGAATTTCAGAATCACTTTCATAGTGTATATGTTGATTTTACTTTGCAGAATGGTTTGTTGTTTAAAGGTGGATAGTTGTGTGTTCCCAAAGGATCGATGAGGGAAAATCTGATCCAAGAAAAACACAATGGATGTTTGAGTGGTTATTTTGGCCTTAATAAGACATTGGAACTTGTTCAAAGGTTCTACTATTGGCCTAGAATGTAGAGGGATATCAGAAGGTATGTTGAGAAGTGTATGGTTTGTCAGAAATCTAAAGGTACAACTACTAATGCTGGTCTTTATCAGCCATTACCTATTCCTACAAGGCCATGGGAATGTGTAAGTATGGATTTTGTGGTTGGATTACCCAAAACTAAGCTTGGTTGTGATAGCATTTTTGTTATTATTGACAGATTCAGTAAAATGACACATTTTGTTCCTTGTAAAACTACTCATGATGCTAGTCACATTGCACACTTATTTTTAAAAGAGGTTATTAGAATCCATAGTTTTTCGGTTAGTATTATTTTAGATAGAGATGTCAAATTCCTTGGACATTTTTGGAAAACTCTTTGGAAAAGACTGGGAACTAATTTGTCTTTTGGTTCAGCCTACCATCCCCAAATGGATGGTCAAATAGAGGTAGTTCATAGGACACTTGGAAACCTTTTAAGGTGCTTGACAAAAGAATATGGACAGAGTTGGGATCAGGTTCTTCACCAGGCAGAGTTTGCATACAATGACAGTGTCAACAGGTCTACTGGGAAGAGTCCTTTTGAGATAGTGTATGGTATGCACCCATGAGGTGTTATTGAATTATGTGATCTTGATAAACTATCACACAGAAGTGGTCAAGCTGATGATGTCTCTCAATCTATGAAGGAGGTTCATGACCAAGTCAGGCGAGCTCTCCAAGATGCTTCACAAAAAGTTAAAGCCAGAGTTGATGCCACACAGAGAGATGTGAAATTTTTCAATTGGAGATTTGGTGATGGTACATTTGAACAAGGCTCGACTTTAGAAAGGGGTTCCTAGCAAGCTACAAATGAGGAGAATAGGCCCATGTAAATTTTTAGCCAAGTATGGCTCTAATGCCTATAAGATTGATTTGCCATCTGATATTGCTTTGTCTCCCATTTTCAATGTCATAGATTTGGTTGTCTACAAGGGGCAACTTCCTAAAGAGGATGCGCGAGTTTCAGATGTTCAATAGTCACTTGTCAACCTGCCATTACTTTCTCCTTCCATGCCTCAGGCAGAGAAAGTGTTGGATTCTCGCATTCTCAAGAAGACTAGATAGCAGGTCAACATGGAACATTTGGTCAAGTGGAAGCATAAACCTGATTCTGAAGTGATATGGGTCCCTAAACCAAACTTTTTTAAGTTGGGAATTGATCTTTCCTTGCTGCCGAGTGCAGTCACTTGACTTCTTTGTTTTGGGGGGAGTATGGTGTAGGAGCACCTAAGGGTTGAAATGCCCTTAACCAGTTTTGGCTTGTGAGACCTTCCAGTGGTCATGTAAATACATAAGGACTGGCTCTAGTCCATTTTTTTGGTCGTTTAGTTGCAATTTCTTGAAATTTTCCTTATCGGCAAGACCTACCCTGATTGCCAAGTCTTACCCCGATGAGTTCGCCAAAGTTGGAGTGGTTGTATTGGGTATCGGCAGGAGTGGTTCACACTTACCCCGATGACTTGATAAGTCGTCAGTGCCTGGAGTATAGCCATCTAGTATTGGACGGAGTATTTTTAAGTTACCCCAACAACCCGATCAGAAAGCATAGGTGTGGAGTGGAGCCATCGAGCATCGGAAGAAATGCTTCATTGTTACCTCGATGACCCAATGACAAGGCACAAGCAGAGGAGGTAGACATTAGATACATTGGTCATCAAAAAAGCACAATGTAATGCTACCTAATGACTCGATGGCATCAGCCATCGGGCCAACATGTTTGGAGGGTTCCGATGACCCAATGGAAACACCCAGGAAGCGTAGGAAAGCATCGACCATCGAATGAAGGGATTTCTTGCTATCTCGATGCCTGATGGAAAGTGCAAGTGGTAGACATGGTTATAGGCCATCGGTGAAGGTATGTTTTGGTTACCCCGATCACCTGATGGAAAAGTGCGAACTTTGCAAGTCACCAGCAAGCATCGGAAGCCAGGTTCTGAGGCTACGCCAATGACCCATTATGAAACTGTTTTCTCCAGTTTATAACTGTATATGTTTCACGATGGATGGATGAGCTATAAAAGACTAATCGTAAGGCATTGGATTGGTTGGATACTACTGGAAACACAAGAAATACATACAAGTCTATTTTCTGGTTTTCTATCACTAAGTGTTGTACTGTTTTGTTTTGTTATGTTTCATTACAGTTGTGTAATTAAAGCTTCCTTTTTGTTGTTCATTTCTTTGTTTTGAATTCACATTGTAAATATGGCTCTGTCTTGAACCTCCACTGTGGGATCCACATGGCCATTGGAGTTCTTGAGGAAGAGCCAAAAATGTACAGCAAGAGTAGAGTAGCAATAAGAGAAAACCAGGAAATGGCAATCGTCGTTTCTGCATACTAAGCCTAGGCAAGCTTAGTGATATTCTGGCTAGGTATCAGTAATTTTGAAGGAGATAACTTATAGGGGAAGGAAACTGCTGAGAACTAGAAGAGGATCCAGAAGGCTACAAGCCTTAAATCGAGACATTGTGTAACCAAAGGGGGAAAGTTTGCTAAACCAAACAAGATGGGTGATTTTTCAAAGAGAGAAAGAATGTGTGTGTGTCCTTCACCCCTTCAAGGATTTAGTGAACAAGATTAGTTTGTGATCTTGAGGAATGTGAGATAAGCAAACAAATGGTAGGGAAGCCCTTAGAAGTCTAGAGGGGTAGACTTGGAACCCGAAAAGGGATAGAAGCAAACCATCAAAGAAACATAATTGATAGCAAACTAGGTAGCCTCCCTATCACATATCCACCTTTTTTGGTTTCACTTTTACACCTTTGGTGGGTGATCCACCTGTAGTGGTGTTATCACACTATCACTTTTCTACTTTAGATGGGATGATAGCTTTTCACTTTTTGTCTCATGTCATAAGATTACAATTCTTGTTATAATATTATGCACTCCTATGTTTTCACCTTGGCTATATAACCAAGGGGTCTCCTTGCAAACATTGAAAATTGTTCTAAGTCTTCGACGACACTTTTCACTAACTTTTTTTTGTCTAAACTGATTAAATAATTTTAATTATTTAATTAGTACTAATTTTCTTCTTCTACTTTCCTATAATTAAATAATTATTAATTATTTAATTATTGTTCTTCTAAACTATTAATTAAATAATCTTCATTATTTAATTAATATTCGTCATTATCTCTTTCCAATTAATTAATCTTGATCTTAATTGACTAATCCTAGCTATTCCTCTTTGATTAAATAATTCGCTAATTATTTCATCCCTTTATTCTGAGCTAATTATTCTTTCATGATTAAATAATTATTTTTAATTATTTAATCTCTTTCTCTAAATTATTCAAATTAAATAAATTTTTAATTTATTTCATTGTCATGTGTGGGTGAAATAAATAAAATTTATATACTTATTTATTTATGACACCACTTATCTCTTCCACTTTCTAATTTATATCTCCCTTATCTCTTCAACTTGTTGATTCACCACTAGTCTTTTCCTCTCTTTCATTTTGGCATATTTTGATTCATTTTCACTTAACTATTTTCATTTCTATTTATTCCTCAATATTGGAAATGCAATTTCCTTTTTATCCTCACTTAATAAGTCATCTCATTTAATCTCATCTGTTGATTATTTTCAATCCCAAATAAATCTTAGTCATCCAATCAATCCCTAATTTTTCTATAAATTGGACTATTTTCTCATTCAATTTTAACCACATTTTTTGAGTATCCTTATGTTGTCTAAATAATTGTATCATCTTATCATCTTTCTTTCAAATACACTTGCATTTGTAGGTGAGATCAACAACAAATTTGAAGGAGAAAGAAGAACAATGGAGGACAAATGAAGGAAATACATGCTTTTGGTTTGCATCTTGATTTTAGTATTTGATCTTAATTTCCTTTATTGAATGTGTTAGGAATATTTTGATAGCATTTTAGTTTTGTGGTTGACTAATTATATTCTATGAATCCTTTGCCTAATTTCCTAGCTACACTCCTATGTATTGCATCATTGATAGGAAAATAGTTTATACTTGTCACATTTTTTCTCTTTTTTTTATGTGATTTAATTTTTTTATCTAGATCATGGGTGGCTACCTTCATAACCAATTCTTACATGGTGCACAAAATAAAGCCCCTAAATTCATAGAAATAGGGCATTCTAAATACACTGTGACACTTCAACACATTGGTGTAGTGTCATAAACTTACGACCCCTGCAATTTTAACCACATTTTGGGTCCTCACCTTGGCGACAACATCTTCTTCCTTAACCGAGACCTATTTCTACATTCTCGCCCCTTCACCCTTCCTCCTTTATGTCCTATGTCAGCTTTAGACCCTATCCGAGCCCCAAAATAGGGCAGGACAGGAGTGTGGCACCCTTGTCCCCACCCCTTAGGGTGGCCCTATGTTCTGTTTGGTCTCCTATGCACAGTTTGTCTTTGAGGTTTGCAATTCCTCTTTGTCGGCCTTTCGTGGTTGAAAATTAATACTTGAGGCATGTATAAACAGGAATTCAATACCCTCATTCAAGGATGGATGACGAAGGATAAAAATGGATGATAATGGATAAGGAGCATAAGGAGAAGATACAAGATTTCAAGGTCATCATCAAGCATTTAAGCATTCAAGTCTTCTTCATTCATCCATTGGAGAAACATTATAACATTCATTTGCAAGCATGTGTATGTGTTAGGGTTTTGTCATGTTACATGCCATTTCATATGACATTCGTGGTTACATTCAAGAAGCAAAGCAATCATCATCAACAAGTTGCAGATCTACAAGGTATACATTTCTATTATTTACATTCAAGCATTTCCAATTACTTTCTTTCAAGGTTGATTCCTCGACCGGGGTTTGATTGAGGCAAACCCCTATCCACAATCATTCTCCCTCTCTTGTCTATGTGTAGTTTGCAAGCGCGCAGCTGTAATTGCAGGTTTGGGCTTCATTTGCAAAGATGGAAGAACCCTTTTCATTTCACGAATTTTGTGGCAGACCATGTACATTCCCACCACAGTCCTAATGAATTTTCTCCAAATTTGCAAGGCAGATCCGTATCAGTCTAATTAGCTCAGATTCAAAGTTACAGCGTCATCCCGAACTGGTAGCTCTTCATTTCACTCATTTCCTCTCTCTTTTCCACATAGTCAACAAGTCAACTTTCTCATTTACAAAAGAGGGTAAATCACACTTCAACCACTTGCAATCCACTCAGAGTTCACATCCTTGTTTCCCTCAAATTTGGATCTAGTGGATTCAAGCCCTTCTTTTGAATGTAAAGTATCTCCCAAGTGAAAATCATCCTCGTGGCTTCCTTTCTCTCTCCTAGGTGGGGAGTCACTAGGATCCAATTTTCCACTTTACATTTTGGTGAACCCGATGTCTTACACTTTAATTCTGATTTCTCATTATTATATCTGATTAATTGCAATTTGAATTTCAAATTTTCATTTTCAAGTTTGATCTATTTGCAAATTTTAGAGGTTAATTGTCTTAAACACTGCAATTTTTCATTTTGAGAAAATTAAGCTTGTGAGGTGTAAAATTTTAATTGCTTGTGACAGATCTAATTTCTATTTCAAAATTGCAATTCAAATCTATTTCTTTATTCTGAAAATTCAGTGGTTAAATCATAAAACCCTACTTTTTAAGATTCTTTTATTTTCAACCTTTGACTGCAAGTTTGACGGATCTAGACATCTCCAAATCGACTATTTTTTTGGATTCCGCATTAAAATCATAATCTCTATTATCCTTGAAAATTTTCAAAAATAGTTGGTCAGACGGTGTGCATTCCCGCTATGATCCTCGGCTTTTTCCTTGAAATTTCGGGAGATGGAATTGACTATATTTTTCTACTCAAATCCAAAAAATCAGCGTACTTTATCAATTTAATACTCTCTAAGGTCAAACATAAATTCAAAATAGTTTCAAAAAAAGGTCCTAATTTTAGAGCTGCCTTTCCGGCAAATTCAGATTTCACTTAAGAGACTTTTAATGGCAATTAATAAATTGGATTTACTAGCTCTTTCACATGTGATTACATTAATTTTTGCATATATTTATCATGTGTCGGATAAGAGTTTCTTCCATTTCCTCTTTCTTCTCTTTATTCAAAGAACTTGGTCATATTGTGTTGTTATGATTCCAAATTATTAGATCTCAAAGATTTCATGTATCATTTATGTTGCATTATGGTGATGTTGTTAACAACATTCATTTCCTATGTTAATCACCT
Organism: Cryptomeria japonica; assembly: GCF_030272615.1. NCBI lineage: Eukaryota > Viridiplantae > Streptophyta > Pinopsida > Cupressales > Cupressaceae > Cryptomeria > Cryptomeria japonica. The sequence continues at coordinate 113,518,673 of NC_081405.1, read as the reverse complement.
TAAAGCTTTTGTAGATCCTAACCCTTGTACCTCTCCTAGGGTATCTTGTGAGAAAGAAATGAGATCTAATGCTTTACCCAATGATCTTTCTACAAGAGAGAAAGAATTGGAAAGTAATATGGATTCATCTTCTTCTTCTACACAAACCCTTGAGCAAGGGGGGCAATATGACAACATCAACATTCTTAAATCTTTAGATCCTCCTTATTCTCCCAAGACCTATCTTCAACATCAAAGTCTATGTAGAGAGGATGGTGTCATGCATTTTATTCATGACCTTTCTCCTCACATAGAAATCACTAAAAATGAGCTTTTAGATGATGAAGATGTTCTTCCCCAATCTTCCAAAAAGGATAAGCTTGATAAAGGTAAAGAGATTATCATTTCACATGATACTCCTCCTTCATCTACAAATCCTTTCTTGCCTCCTTACACATCAGATTTAAAATAAATTCATGATCTTGTTCTTCCATCTAGTCAATTGCAACATTCTTATAGTTGTGGCTTTCATATAATTACAAAACAAGGTTTTGAAGGACAATGAGTTGGGAAATTTGAGCATGGAATTCATGTCCCTATAAATCCTCCTACACAAACTACTACAAGAGGCATAGGAAGTGATACCCCTCTTTCTATGGATGAATTCCTTAGGCTTCAAAACTTTAAAGATTACCTTCAAAAACAACAAATCAAGAGAGCCTGCAAGAATGCTTCTTCTTCAAAGCGTCCTGTAGTCACATAAATCTGTCCACTTAATTAAATGAATACTTAGTATTTATTTGATTATTTAACCATCAATTAATAATTAATTAAATTAATATTTAATTAATTCATCTTAACCCTCTTCTCCTATTAATTAAATAAATTATTCAATTTATTTGATTTAATTCACTTAACGAAATTCAGACCATTAATTAAATAAATAAATCATATTTATTTAATTAAAATATTCTCTCACATTTAAATAAATTAATATTTATTTAAATCCCCCAAAATCCCACCTCTCACATTTAAATAAATTAACATTTATTTAAATCACCTTTATCCTCCACCCACTTGTATTTTCCTACAAAAGCAAGTTGCACAACTATTTTAAATAAATTATTTATTTAAAATCCTATTTATCCTCACCCACTTGAAACCTTTAATGGTTTCCTTTAAAGTATTCAAACTTGATGGCTTTAAAGTCTTCAAACTTGATGGCTTCCTTCTATAGTCTTCTTAAGACTTTAATGGTTTTCCTTAAAGTCTTCAAGCCTTTAATGGTTTCGCTCAAAGTCTTCAAGCATTTTAATGCTTTATCTTCATTTTTCTCATTTAAATAAATTAATATTTATTTGAATATTTATCCAAATGCAAATTACACCATTTAATTGAAATAAATGATTTTATTTTAATTGAAAATACCAAAATTTCTCCCACTTGCATTTTCCTACAAAATCCACTTGCATGCCTAAACCCCTTCTAGAATTTTCTAATCACTTCTAAATAACCTAACCCCTTCTCTAAACTTTGTCACATTCCTAAGCAAAAGGGAAGTCACTTCTCAAACCCTCAAAGTCTTTGATAACCATTAAAGGCTTTCAACCTTCAACCACTAAATGGCTCAAAGTCTTTGATAACCATTGAAGGCTTTCAACCTTCAACCACTTAATCCCCAAAGTCTCCAATAACCATTAATGGTTACCTCAAACCCTCCCACATGGTTAAAACATTTGTTTTGACTCAACCTCTACCCAACCCAAAGGTCTCATCAAGCCATTAATGCTTTGACCACGATTATCTCTTAAACATTTGCACAAAGGTTTATCCTTGGATTAACTCTTAATCCAGTGGGTAATCTTAATTTGGACTTGACCCTTAGCCTCTAGATAACCATGAGGTCTTCTCAGGCCTTTAATGCCTCCAACCTCTTCTCTCTACCCAATCCTATGTTGACACTTGTCACCATTTTATTGGTGCCAATTGTGCACATGGATCCCCAACTTTCAAACTTGGCCCTTGATTAAACCATTCAATCTTAACCCTTCATTTCCCCATTTCTTCTATAAATAGAACCCTTCTCCTCAAGCAAGAAGAAAATCATTAGAGTATTGTTGTTATACTGGCATTAGCATAGAGCTTTCTCATAGCATCACTATCTACACTTGCATAGCATTTGCTTATCATATTCAACTATCTTGAATCTCCATATGGCATCCATGGCTAGTGCTAAAAGCTGAGAGCTACACTCATTTGGGACTTGGAGAGGAGAGGAACAAGGGAGGAGCAACTATGAGCATCTTGATTAGCTATTTTATTCTATGTTTATATGCTTTTTATTTCATGCTTCATATCTCTCTTGATATGCCTGTTTAGGATAATCTTTTGTTGCTAACACTAACGTTTGTTTCTTGTGCTCTTGTGTGTGTTGCCATCAAACAGATTTTCTAATCCTTTTTGCAGAGCATCACATCCTTTTTGTTCATTTCATCAAACCCATAACCATAATGCTGATGATTGCCTTGATTTTCAAAAATCTATTCAAGATGGCATAGATAGTGGCAAAATTAGAATTGTGGATAATGAAATTTCTTCTCCTAACAAACCCTCTTCTTCATGGCATGATGATATTTACCATCCTAACAAATTAGCTGCAAGAATCTATTGGAAGTTGAAATATGACAAGAACATTTCCTTTCCTCCTCAAAATAAAAACAAAAATCTTAAGCAAGTGAAAGGTATTGAATATTGCAGTTTCCATGATTTATATTCACGTTCTCTTGGAAAATGTTATGCATTTAAGAAATTTGTTCAACTACAATATGATCTTGCACACATTTGTCTCACAACAGATCTAGCTTTGTATTTCTTGATAAAAATATCATCCCTTAGCACTTTTTTCCCTTCATGTTTCTCTTCACCCTATGGCATAATTAGCCCATTTAACAGGAGATCTTTATCATTAGTGGTGGTATTGTTTCACTTTAACATAATTTGGGGTAGAAACATGAAGTCCATTTTTCTTCTTCTTTCTATACATTTATCTCTATCTTTGTGCATTATTCATTATTAGATCTCTTTCCTTGCATAGGGTTGTTCTTTGGTTTTCCTCTTTGCTTGGAGAGGGGCATCTTTAATGAGTACTACACTTCTTCTCTTTCCTTCATTCTCTTGGAAATATTACCTCTTCTATGGTTTTGATTATTTGCAAGTATGATATGCCCCTTAGTAGGGAGTGATCTCATGAGAAGTATGTATCTCTTCCTTGAAAGGATTTGTTCCACTAGGACAGCATATCACTTGAAACTAATCACCATCAGAACATGTGTAATATTTCTCCTTGTTCTCCTCACTTGCGGGGTAAGGATTTTCACTCCTTTCCCTTTCTCTCTTTCTCATTTATCATTATTTCCTTTAGGGGCTGCATTTGTTCATATGTGATTATCATTTCTTACAATGGTATTCTTTTATGATTAATCCCACTTGGGGAATATATGATGTTTTTTCTCTCTTCCTTTCTAAGATTACCACTTCTTGAGACATGTATTTTTTATTTACTAATGTCTTTTCTTGCATGTATTCATGAAAGATTATGGTACATTTGCTTATGTTTAATCTCTCTCTAGTAGATTGTGTAAGCTCTTCTCATTGTCCCTTAGATTGGGGGGCAATGATCCTTCTCTCTCTCTTTCTCTAGGGATCCACCTTTCCCTATTAAGTGGATGGTGTGAGTTCTATTACTTGATGCCAATTCTTGTGTGGAATTGTTGTTGTTCACTCAAGGATTCTCTCTTATACGAGAAGTGTTAGTCCTTGACTATGACCTATTTTACACTTGGGAATGTACATCTATGATAAGTTCACCTATCCCTCTAGGGGCTAAAAGTGAGTCATCCCTCTTCAAGAATCCCTTTCACCTAGGGGGAAGGATTACATTCCTATTCTTTCCTTTTCTTATTTTAGAAGATGTTATATTTGTCTAAGACAACTCCTCTTGGGGGTAGATGTCTTTTGAACAAATATCTCTTCTCCTCCAAGGATCACCTTTACACTTACAGCAAGATATCTCTTTTCAACTATCTTATCCTTTCTTGAAGAGTATTCCCTCTCTTTCTTGGATTTATGACATTGTTGCATGGTGGATATCTTCTTTGTGATGAAGGTAGGTATCCTTGTTCTTCTTTCCTTAAGATATGAACATCAACCTATGTTGACATTTTTAGGGGGGGGGGGCACCCACACTGCTCCTTTGTACTATACTTCTCTCAAAGTAATGACTTTTCTTGTACAATGAGACATTCTTGGAACCAGAGGGAAACCTCTTAGAGAAAGATGTCATCAATTTTCTTTTGTACAATGGGTCATTCTTGGAACTAGAGCACGGTCTCTTAGAGCGAGATGACGCCACTTTTCTTTTATGTGGGGTGATTATTCTCAAAACCAAAGCATAGAATCTTAGAGAGATATATCACACCTTTCTTAACATGTGTACTACATATTCTATACAGGTTGTAGCGTACTCAGGCATAGAGAATATGAGGCACTTCGAACCTCACTTGCACATGCGTGCATGAGGTTGAGGGGAACTAATAGTTTTCTCACTCTCTCTTTACATGGATCACCTAGACAGGCTCTAGGGGCAAGATTTTTCAAGTCCTTCTCTCCATGAATCACCTAGTTTTATGGGCAAGATGTCCATGGTTTCTTTCTTCTTCACTTTTCTTCTCATGGATCATCAAAGTGTGTATTCATGTTCTCTCTCTTCTTCCTCTCATGAACTCATATTTTTACTATTGATAGTTCATGGATGATGTCATCTTTTCTCTTTTATGTGATCGCTCATGTTTATGTGATGGCATTGGTCTTTATGTCCTGATTAGTTGCTGAGACATCTAAGCTCAAGATCTCTTCGGCTAGTTATTTTGTCATCTTGTTTCTTGTTCTTGTCGTGTGTCTTTTTGCGCTTTGTCTTTGTTTTTGTGTGTCTTGTGCCTTTTTTTTTATGTGCTCTTGCATATGTTGGCATGAGTTGAGACCCTAAGATTGGTGCTTTTTGCTCCTCAATATTAGTGATGTCTTATATTCCTTGTGGTTTTTCTTTGTGTCTCTCATCTTCATCTCTCTCTTTCTTCTACTTTACCGGCAATGGTGGCATAAGTCATACTCCCACTAAAGTGGGGGCTAAATGTAGTGTCATAAAATTGCGAACCCTGCAATTTTAACCACATTCTGGGTCCTCACCTTGGCGACGACATCTTGTTCCTTAACCGAGACCTATTTCTACATTATCACCCCTTCACCCTTCCTCCTTTATGTCTTGTGTCTACTCTAGACCCTGTTCGGGCCCCAAAATAGGGCAGTGTGGCACCCCTATCCCCCTAAGACAGAGGCAAGGCTCCCTTTTCCCCACCCCTTAGGGTGGCACTATGTCAGATCTGCCCGGTTTCCTATGCATAATTTGTCTTCAAGGTTTGCAATTCCTCTTTTTCGACCTTCGGTGGTTGAAAACTAATCCTTGAGACATGTATAAAAAGGAATTCAATACCCTCATTCAAGGACAAATGATGATGGATAAAAATAGATGATAAGGGATAAGGAGCATAAGGAGAAGATACAAGATTTCAAGGTCATCATCAAGCATTTAAGCATTCAAGTCTTCTGCATTCATCCATTGGAGCAACATTACAACATTCATTTGCAAGAATGTGTGTGTGTTAGGGTTTTGTCATTTTACATGCCATTTCATATGACATTTGTGGTTACATTCAAGAAGCAAAGCAATCATCATCAACAAGTTGCAGACCTACAAGGTATACATTTTCATTGTTTACATTCAAGCATTTGCAATTACTTTCTTTCAAGGTTGATTCCTTAGCCAGGGTTTGACTGAGGCAAACCCCTATCCACAACCATTCTCCCTCTCTTTTCCATGTATAGGTTGTAAGTGCGTAGCTGTAATTGCAAGTTTGGGCTTCATTTGCTGAGATGGAAGAACCCTTTTCGTTTTGTGGATTTTGTTGTGGACCATGCACATTCCCACCACAGTCCTGATGAATTTTCTCCAAATTTGTAGTGCAGATCCCAATCAATCTAATTAGCTTAGATCCAAAGTTACAGTGCGATCCTAAACTAGTAGCTCTTCATTTCATCTCTCTTTTCCACAGTCAACAAGTCAACTTTCTCACTTACAAAAGAGGGTAAATCACACTTCAACCGTTTGCAATCCACTTAAAAATTTACATCCTTGTTTCCCTTGGATTTGGATCTAGCAGATTCAAGCCCCTTTTTTTAATGTAAATTATCTCCCAAGTGAAAATCATCCTAGTGGCTTCCTTTCTCTCTCCTAGGTGGGGAATCACTAGGGTCGGATTTTCCACTTTACAATTGGATATTATACTGTAGTGCATGAAATCATTTGAAAATCATATGGATGAATCTTTATACCTTACTAATCATTTACCCAAGTCTACAAAATCATATCTACTACTACAAATGAATGGAGATCACTTTGGCGAACAGCTGAGACATATAACCTTAGGATAGGCACATCTAACTCTTGTTGTAGAAATGTTAATGGCATGAAATCTTGAAAATAGCCTCCTTTTTTACTAATAAATATAAATCTAGGACTACAAGGCCAACCCATGCAAGGTGAACGAATGCAAACCAGAATACAAAATGATAAAATTAGGAAAATGCATCATTTGACCCTTAAACAACTTTTCAAAAGAACAAGTCTAAACCATACTCAATTTTTAATCAGCGAGCTCCTTGAACATGTAGACATCAATCAATATAAATGCATCCCTCAACCAAATCCTAAATAATTTCTAACAATGTGTTACCATATATATACCATACATCCATATTGTCATTCTATCTTAGATACATTCTTTGGTCTTTTGGACTAACTTCCTTAACTTCAATCATGTTGATCCAATGTCTCTAATTGTATCAAACCTTTTCTCTCAAATATCTACCTCAAACATGTTGATCTCACAATATTTCTTATAATCTTAAACTATATGCATACATCTGTATACAAGAATGATAAGTCATCTAATTGACCTCAAGTTAACACCATTGACAAAATAATCAAGTTGAAATCAATAACAACAACATTTTGTACATATTGCCAATAATTTCCCCTTGTTTTATTGATGGAAACACACATATATCTACAATTTTTCTCTCCCCATTTGAAAGCAAAGGCAATGGGCATAATGTCTCCTACTTATAACAACCAAAATTATGTAGGAACTCCCCCTAACTATATGATATCTATCAAAAAATCCCCATAAGATGGAGATACTCGAAAACCAATGCTATGTACCAAAGGAGGAAGATATATATGTAATTTTTTTTTTTGGGGATACTTAGATATCCCAACCCTATTCCATTTGAAGTAAGATTTGCATTAGTCAAATTCTCAAGTATGATCATTTTTATAAAGAATATCATTTAAGGTCATTTCTAATTTTGACTAACATTTTTGGAAATTGAAATTTTAAAATTAGGGCCCTCATAGAGAAGTAAAACAAGTTTATCTTCATTATTGGTGGTGTAACATGTGGACCGGATTCCATGAGGTGATTCTGATATAGAGGATAAATATGTCCTTATGAAGTTGTCTATGCAATCCCTAGTTGATAAAGCAATAGAATGTAGAAGGAAATACTTGATGCCAGGATTTACTCTTAGGTGGAATTCTAGAAGACTTTTGAACATTATTATAGAGACAAGATAGACCCTAGATCATTATAAATAAATTTAAAATAATTATCAAAGGATATAATGATTCTATTTCAAATTTAGTATAGGATTTGTTAAAACAAACACCTACATCAAATGGAAAATTAGATAAGTTATGAATTTCTTGAAAGAGTTGACTTATATTAGGTAGATAAAAATAAAAAGATTTTAAATCAAGAAAAAAATTATGATAGGCAAGAAAGAATCCCAAGGCTGTTTAATCAACCATACACCACTACATATCATAATATTGTAGAATAATTAAAAAGGAATAACAAGAAAACAAATGTTAGATTCCCTCAAGAATTATAATATGGATAAATTTCATAAAAATCCTTTATTTTTTACATATTAAATTCATCATTATAGTTTATAATGATTGGTAGCACAATCATTTGAGGCCTATGGTGACCCTTATGATGAATTTGGTGACAATGACCATGATGCAAGAGAAGATCATGAGAACCAAAATGTAAATATGGTGTCAAGAAAGGTGTGATCCAATATTGATGAACATTAATCATCTGATGCATATGAACATAAATCAAACATTGATGATAAGAGATATGCAAAAAATTATTATCATTAAAAAAATTTCTCTTCTAAAAAACAAAAGACACACCACATTCACAATATTAATTTTAATAGGTCACTAATTTTAGGTTAAGAAGAACTTGAGACAAACAAATAGAAGCCCTAATAGTTGAATAAATTGTCCAAGTTAAGCCTAACTATAAACTGAAAAATAAATGAAAAAATGTTATTGTCGATAATACAAGGAGCCTCTCTTTTAGAAAAAATAAGAAGAATGAAGAGGCTATTTTATTAAAGAAAATGAAGCCAAAAAAAAGGTAGGGAAAACTATTTTTCCATATAGAGATGTTACTTTTCCTAGACCCAAAACCAAAATTAAAGGTTTCAAAGATGATCAAAGTATATGCATAATGGAGTGCATGTATCTAAATAAGGTTTAACCAAAAAGGTGGACAAATTAGTCACTATCATTCCAACTGATATTTCCAATTATACTTCACCAAACTACACACCAATGAACATGGACCAATCACTAGTACATTTGGGCCTAATTTCCGACGGACAATTGTCGGTAGTCCAATGACACCACGTTGGACTTTCGACAAATTAAACCGTCAAAAACTCGTTGTCGGTCTTTCCGACGATTCCATTGGTGTCAGAATTCTGGCAACATTATGAACTCTTCTGACGGCGGCTATATTTGCTCACCCGACCAAAAATTTACACAGATTACCATAAGAATTCTGATGGATGCTATGTTTTCTCCTCGACGACTGTCCGACAAGGAAGTAACGTCGGATATACAACATCCTTGTCGGATTTTTCTTTAGTTGTCATCGGAATTCCAATGGTATCAATTGTTGTGGGTCAGATGGCTTTTCCGTTTGTGCATGAAAGCATTGAATGAGTTCTACTTTTAAAAATTACATAAAACATTTTTTATTTATTTGATTCAATGTTATTTGCAAAAAAATATTATCAATGATGTTTCCTTTCTCCAAGAATTGTCTAGGATCTTTCCATCAGATAATATGTAACATCCAATGACTAAATCTTTTCTTTACAAATGCTTATTTTATTTAATTATCATTTGAGTGTGAATTATAATTTATATCTATGTGGAAGCAGAAGATACAAGTTGAAGACTCGTGCGCAAGTAAATTTCGTCAAAGAAAGCAAGCAAGCATTATCATGAATGACATGGAAACAATCTAATCAACTGCCTAGAAGAAAGCAATTGGAGAAAAGCAGAGGAAAGTGTTAAAGGGTGATAAATACATAGAGAATGTGCAATACAAACAAACAATGTCTGGAGTGTGTGATGTGACGTCTCTAATTTATATTCGAAGGGACTAACTGGTTTTGGAGTTCCTGGGAAGCCTATTGGGCCACGCTTGGAGGAAATCAATGTGTTCGTGCAAGGACCACCTTTTCTCTATTATGATAATGATTCTTTTGCACCGAAGGATATTTGGAAGGCAATATCTAAAAATTTCTATAGTGTGGAACCAAAGTTGGCGGACTCGAAGTACTTTTCAGCTTCCAGAAGACCAAGAGGTTATGTACACAATCTCTCAATAGAAGGGCTATTTCAAGCTTTACCTCTCCCCCCATGACTATTCAAGAGGAACTTCATCAGACAAAGGACTATTGGCCTCCATGGGATCAAAGAAAAAAATTGAAGCATAGACTCTAGACGATGCGGTGGTGTCTTTCATGAAGAGCTCTGCACTATAATTGAAAATTCATGAGGGAAACTACAAGATAGTAAATAGAAATACATTCTTGAAAAGTGGGAAGAATGGATCTTGGTTTGGGCGGGGCTAGGTCAGGTGGCTCCTCTAGAGACCCTGACGAGATAGAAATCATATTAGGATTTGAAAAAGATCACACTCGTGGAACTTCATGTGCGACTGATCGATTGTCCTGTTTGGGTAATGCATTCCAAATAGATACAGTTGCATACCATTTATCTATATGCATGAGTATCTATTTGGAATGCGTTACCCAAACAACACAATTGATCAGTCGCACACGAAGTTCCACGAGTGTGATCTTTTTCAAATCCTAATACTATTTCTATCTCGTCAACCTCTAGAGGAGCCACCTGACCTGGCCTCACCAAAACCAAGATACATTCTTCCCACTTTTCAAGAATGTATTTCTATTCACTACCTTGCAGTTTCCCTTGTGAATTTTCAATTATAGTGCAAAGTTCTTCATGAAGGACACCACCACATCGTCTACAGTCTAGCAATTCAGTTTTTTTCTTTGATCCCATGGAGGCCAATAGTCCTTTGTCTGAGAAAGTGTTTCCTAATAGTCATGAAGGGGAGAGGTAATTCTTGAAATCTCCCTTCTATTGCGAGATTGTGTACATAACCTCTTGGTCTTCTAGAAGCCGAAAAGTACTTCGAGTCCACCAACTCTGGTTCCACACTATAGAAATTTTTGGATATTGCCTTCCAAATATCCTTCAATGCAAAAGCATCATTCTCATACTAGAAAAAAGGTGGCCCTTGCATGAACACATTGATTTCCTCCAAGCATGGCCCAATAGGTTTCCCAGGAATTCCAAAACCAGTTAGTCCCTTCGAACATAAATTAGAGACGTCACATCACACACTCCAAACATTGTTTGTTTGTATTGCATACTCTCTATGTTTTTATCACCCTTTAACACTTTCCTCTTCTTTTCTCTAATTTCTCTCTTCTAGGCAGCTGATGAGCTTGTTTCCATGTCATTCAAGATAATGTTTGCTTGCTTTATTTTATGAAATTTACTTGCACATGAGTCTTCAGCTTGTATCTTCTGCTTCCACACAGATATAAATTTTAATTCACGCTTAGATGATAATTAAATAAAATAATCATTTGTAAAGAAAATATTTATTCATTGGATGTTACATATTATCTGACGGAAAGATCCTAGATCCAAATCTTGGAGATAGGAAACATCATTGATAAACTTTTTTTCAAATAACATTGAATCAAATAAATTAAAAATGTTTCATGTAATTTTTAAAAGTAGAACTCATGCAATTCTTTCATGCACCGACGACAAAGCCGTCTAACCCACATGATTATCCATAATAGAACAAATCACTATAATAGGCTATTATAAAGAATCTATACAAAAATATGAAATAACATTAAATTACCATTACAAACCCATAAACCATTAAATAGTGAAAATAGATATAAATTTGTAAATGTCTCCCTACAAACACCACAACCATAACCAAAACAAAAAAAATTCTTACCCACAAAAACTAAGTAGCTGGTGAGTTGCAAGTCTACAGCATCTCTTAGATGATTGAACCGTTTCTTAATTTTGTTCTTTTGATTAGTCAATCGATTTAGTTGCATTTACAAGTTTTCTATTTGAAGCCTTTTGTTTCCTTCTGCATCATTCTTCATGTCTATAGTATTGGATAGTTGTATAATTTGTGATGCTATAATATCTATGTGACCCTTAATATCCTTAGTATATTTAGGCCATTTCCTTTAAAAATTGTATGCCACCACTACATCCTTTACACTTTTCTAAAAAGAAAATTATTCTTTCTTGTAGTTGGATATGTGTTGTTGCACATCTAATCACAAAAACTTCTAGTCTTTTCTCTTCCACCTTCTTCTCTACATCCTTCAAAACTTTGGCTTCCAATTTGAAAGAATGTTCCTTAAATCCATTAAACATCAAGTGTTTTTTCTCTGCACTTGACAGAGACTCATCCAAAAATACTTCTAAAAGTCCTTCATGAAGGACTTTCACTGCATCATTAATAAGTTATGATCCCTATATTTGAGACTAAATAAAATTCTTGTGAGTAGAATGGTGAAGTTTATCACCCAAACAAATCATATGCAAGGGAGACAATCACTTAAGGTCCATCTGATCTTGAGACATTATATTGATGCCCACTTTAGCATGTCACATCCTAAATTGACAAGACTAGGACACCTTAGGCGCCTTGGTACTCGTGATTGGGACCCAAAATATGACTCCTCATTTCTTGCCTCATGTGAGAAAAAATTCAAACACTTTATGTATGATTAGGTATAAAAGGAAACCTACCCTGTCATTTGAAGGGGTCTACCTACAATTCAAGTCATCTATTAATTATAAAATCAATTCAACTCCAAGTGAACAAGCAATCAAGCATTCATCAAGCATTGAAGGAGAATTCAAGTTAAAACACAATATTCATGGTCAACAGTCTGCATGACATCTAAAACCTTATGTGAGGATTCAAGAAAGATTCATGAAGGTATCATGTTCAATTTTAAGCATTTTTAGATTAGATCAATAGGGATCATTTTAAAGAGGGAGGAAGAGATCTTTTCCTAAAGATGTCTACCTCCAACAATAGAGGAGATATTTAATAAAGATATCATCTTTTAAATTAAGAAACAGGCAAGAGATTAAGAATACAAACCTTCAGTATTGCATACTTCAAGGTATATTCAAACCTATTTGACCTAGGAAAGCCCCCATCAACAAACCTATTTTTTGTCATTTTGTGTGTAGGAAATTGATTCAGGAGTTACGTGTGAATAATTTGGCAAAGTAAATGATGATAATCAAACTCAAAGTTTGATGGCATGAAAAGTAGAAGAATAGGCCAGCTCCATACACCTTCCTTTACTATTTTAAAAATATCATCGACCAAAATATTGTGCAGCAGTAGTATGTGTTGGCATTCTGTGAACCGGTATGAGGACATAATGATATTGTATGTTGTCATTGATGTCAATATGTGATATGAAGAGAAAATCGGCATATGTGAGAACCGGTATATATGCCAAAGTAAAGCGGTATATTTATTCAAGGTGAACCGGCATGTCAAGGTGAACCAGCATGTAGTCATGGGAACTAGCACATGGAAGTATTGTATGACTACCAGTTGGTAGGTAGTTTCCACTTCAGGATTTCTGATTGGAGTACCTCAAGCCTATGTGACTCAATCAGTGATCTTTACATATGAAGTTAGCATGATAACGAAGAATAGATAGTGTTGCCACATAAGCCTTGTGCACATGAAGGATCTTGCATAAAGAAGAGTGTTCCTATCTACCTCAGGGATGTGCGAAGTCTGTAAACGGTGATAACATGTGATGGGTTATCAACCGCCATGAAATTGGTGGAAAACGAATGATGGAGAATATCTTGAGATTGGATCAAGACTGTTGCATTCAATACAGTATGATCAATGGTCAGGATTGAACCATTTGAATTCCTTAACCTAACAGGTCTAGGGTTTAGGGTTTATGCTACCGACCTGTCTGTTGTCCTATAAGGTCGATGTTGTGATTCTTTCAGAGGTTGTTGGCAAAAGTTGTGTGTGTGTATCTGAGAGAAGAGATATGTGATTCTTGCCAGACCAGAGGAGAGAAGTCATATCTGCAGAGTGTAAGTGCAGAAGGAGAAGAGGAGCTTAAGCAGATCTGCATTGGCCTTGAGTGCTATTATTAGGTCATTGATATACCTATTGATCTTTAACCACTTCAACAGTTGTGAAATCCCCTAATAGGGTAGCCTTAACCGGCTTGTTGAAAATCCTTTAACAAGGTAACTCGAAGCTACTAAGGCATTGATATCCTTTAGCTATTGAGTTCTTGAAATCCTCTAACAAGGTACCCTTAACAAGGTTTAACCCTTAACTGGGTATTGTAGCCATCCCTTAACCCAATGATCCCTAACAGGATCGGTTCTTAACAGAACCTATTGTATCTGTCTTTAACCAGACAAGGCTTCTAATAGAGCAGACTTCTAAAGAGTTCAAAAATAGCTTGTGGGTATTCATCCCCACCGTGGTTTTTCCCAGTTGGGTTTCCACGTGAAAAAAGTGTGTGTCATGTGTGATGCTTTCTTCATGTGATGTTATGATTGTTTTTTGATTAAGTGGTGATGCATGTTGATCTTGTTGTAATATGTACATCTTTTGATGGTAGATTGCCTATTCATGCCTGTCAATTGGTCTTTGCTTGTCTCAGTTATACTGGGTTTTGTCGGTTTAACTTTGTTGAAGGACCGGTGCTGTTGTTTGTCTGTCGGTGCATAAGTGTTAGTTGACAAACTGGTTTAAGGTTGTGTTTTTCCCTGTACTGATTCACCCCCCCCTCTCAATACCATTTTGGTACTATTTGTTCATCATTAAGTTATCAATTGGTATCAGAGCATCCTCTAGGTCCTCTGTGTTGTAAGCTTAACCACTTGAGGGAAAGATCCTGTTGTAATGATGAAGAGGGAAGGTCCAAAGTTTAACAAAGAAAATTTTAGTATATGGAAAGACAAAATGAAGATATACATCAGAAGCATGGGTGCTCAAAATTGGAGCTATGTTGAGAATCCCTATGTTGCCCCTATCGGTACTCTCACCGATGATCAAAAGAGAGAGATACAGGAGAATGGGCAAGTCATGGAATCCCTAATCAGTAGTTTATCTAATATTGAGTTCATTGATGTCCAAGATAAGGTAAATCCCAAAGAGGTATGGGATGCTCTAGAAAATATCTATGGAGGTGATGAGCATGTAAAACAAACTAAGGAAGAAATCCTTAGAGGAAAGTTTGAAGACATGCGAATGGTTGAAGGTGAAACCATTCAACAGTATGGTATTAGAATCCAAAGTGTTGTCAAAGATATCAAGAGTGCAGGTGGTAAAATGGAAGATTCCACTGTGGTAAGAAAAGTCCTGAGATCCCTATTGCTGATCTATGCAATAAGGGTTGTTGTAATTCAGGAGCTGAGATCAATAGACAAGACTAAGGTATCCTTGGACTCCATCATAGCAAAGTTGACAGCCTATGAGCTAAATAGTTTTAATGGCACTGTTCAAAAGACTGAATCAGCTTTTAGAGCTTTTGTTGTACCATCCAGGAAAGGAAAAGAAGAAAGCACTAGTGGTGAACCAAGACAGAGCAGAGTAATGGATGATGAGGAGTTTTTGATGGAATTTGAAGCTCTTCTTGCTAGGAAACTTCCAAAAGGAACCGGTAAATACAGAGGTAAGCTCCCTTTGAAATGTTTTTCATGTAACCAGATAGGACATATTGATATGAACTATCCTAATAGTGACAACAAGGATAAACCAAAAAGATTCAAGAAATTCAAAGGAGGAAACTGGAAAAACTATTTTGTTGCAGTTGATGAAGGTGTCATATATGAGGAATCAGAAAATGAAGAGAATGAAGACATTATGTTTGTTGTTGTAAAGGAAGATGTGTCAAACAAGAAGGCTCTTGTCTCCCACTTTGATAATTCCAATGAGTGGATTATTGACAGTGGTTTCTCTCACCATATGACTAGTGACCAGAGCAAGTTTCTATCCTTGGAAGAGTATGATGGTGGTGTGGTTCGTTTTAGCAATGATGCACCATGTATGGTTAAAGGAAAAGGGTCCATCTCTCTGAATGGAAAGAGTAGTGCTGACAATGTGTATTGGGTTGATGGTCTTAGACACAACCTTCTGAGTGTTGCCCAACTGAATGACAGTGGTCTCACCCTAGAATTCAAGAATGGAGTGTGTAGAATCAAAGGAAAGAATGGTGAAATTGTGGCTACCGGTATGCAGACCAAAGGTAACCTATTTCAGTTGAATGCAAATATAAGTACATGTCTTATGGCTAAATTTGATGATAGCTGGATATGGCATAGGAGACTCTGCCATGTAAACTTTGATAACATTGTGAAGGCTAGTAAGATCAAGGAAGTTAGAGGGTTGCCGGTGCTAAGCAAACCAGATAATACCTTGTGCAGAGAGTGTCAATTGGGGAAAATGTCTTCCTCAACCTTTAAAGGTAAATCTTTCACTGCTAACAATTTGCTTGATCTTGTGCATACTGATTTGTGTGGTCCTATGAAAACTAGAAGTGTGCAGGGTGATAGGTACTTCATGATTCTCACTAATGACTACTCAAGAATGATGTGGGTCACATTCTTGAAAGACAAGTTTGAAGCCTTTGTGAAGTTCAAAGCTTTTAGAGTATTAGTGGAAAAGGAAAGCGGTAAAAGGATCAAGTGCCTCAGAACTGATCAAGGAGGGGAATTCACTTTCAGTGAATTCAACAAGTATTGTGAAGAATTTAGCATCAAGAGGCAACTATCTGTCCCCCGGACTCCACAGCAAAATGGCCTAGCAAAGAGGAATAACCAGACTGCGGTTGAAGCAGCTAGAACCATGTTGATTCAAGGAAAGGTAGCTCACACCTTTTGGAGAGAAGCAGTAAGTACTGTAGTCTACATAATGAACCGAGTACTCATCAAGGAAGGTAAGGATAAAAATCCTTATGAGTATTGGACCGGTAAGACACCTATGGTTAGCTACTTTAGGGTATTTGGTAGCAAATGTTACATCAAGAGGAGTGAACATCAGGGCAAGTTTTAAGCTAAATGTGATGAGGGAATATTCCTAGGATATTCTACCAAGAGTCAAACTCTCAAGTGTTTCAACAATAGGACTCAGAGAATTATGGAAAGTCTCAATATGAGAGTTGATGAAACCTCTGAGAAACTAGAGGAAACCAGTAGTGAGCAAGCTGTAAATGAACCAGTTGCAACCTTTTGGGAACCGGTTGTCAATCAACCAAGTACCAATAACAGTGTTCCTGAACCGGTGAATGTTGATACTAATGAAGATGAGGGTGAAGAGGAAAAGCAAGAAGAACCAGTCAAGACTAATCCTTGGTATGTCAAGCTAAATCATGATCCTAAGCAGATCATAGGAGATAAGGATGGAAGAATCCTTACAAGAAGAAAGATCAGAGAAAACTCATGTATGATCTCTAAATTTGAGCCTAAATCATTCAAAGAGGCTCATAAAGATGAAGACTGGATCAAGGCAATGGAAGAGGAACTTGACTAGATAGAGAAAAATGGTACATGGTCCTTGGTACCCAGACTGGAGCATAAAATGTCATTGGCACCAAGTGGGTGTTTAGAAACAAGTTGAATGAGGATGGCACAGTGATTAGGAACAAAGCCAGATTGGTGTGCAAAGGATATGCTCAAGAAGAAGGAGAAGACTATGGAGAAACCTTTCCTCTTGTAGCCAGATTGGAAGGAATTCGTATGCTTCTTGCATATGTAGCTTTTAAAGGATTCAAGGTATATCAGATGGACATAAAATCTGCATTCCTAAATGGTGTACTTGAAGAGGAGGTGTATATAGAGCAACCACATGGGTTTTCCCTATCTGAAGATAGTGATATGGTGTGCAGACTACATAAAGCCTTATATGGTCTAAAGTAGGCACCTAGAGCATGGTATGAACGTCTACATTCCCATCTTGTGAAGATTGGATTTGAGAGAACAAGTGAAGATAGCAATATCTACTTGAAATCTGAAGGAGATCAGATCCTAATCTATGAGGTTTTTGTTGATGACATTATCTTTGGTGGAGATGACAAGATGAGTCACGAGTTTGTTGATGAGATGAAGGAAGAGTTTGAGATGTCACTCATAGGGGAGATTAAGTTCTTCATTGGACTACAGATCCAATAGATGAAAGATGGAATCTTTATCACTCAGTCCAAATATGTCAAAGAGGTGTTGAAGACCTTTGGCATGGAAGATAGCAAACCAGTTGGTACACCGATGGTGACCAGTTGCAAATTATCAAAAGAGGATGATTCACATTGGTTCATGAGAAGGAATACCGATCAATGATTGGTAAGTTGCATTATGTAGTGCATAGCAGACTAGATATTGCACATACAGTTGGCATTACTGCAAGGTTCCAATAAAGTCAAAGAGAATCCCACTTGTTTGCAGTCAAGCGAATTCTTAGGTATCTAAAGGGAACAGTTGACTATGGATTGTGGTACCCATACAGCAATGATTTCAACCTGAAAGTATTCACAGATGCTGATTAGGTAGGTAATGTGGATGATCAGAAAAGCACAACCAGTGGTGCATTCTTTCTCAGTGGTAGACTATTCTCATGGATGAGTAAGAAGTAGAGTTGTATCTCTCAGTCTACAGCAGAAGCGGAGTATGTTGCAACTTTCATGAACTACACTCAAACAATCTAGATGAAGCATGTATTAGATGGTTTCAAAATCTTTGTATTTGAACTGGTAAGTATATTCTATGATAACACAAGTGCTATCAATATTTCAAAGAATCTGGTTTTACATTCTAGAACCAAGCATTTTGAGCTTAAGTATCATTTCTTGAGGGAAAAGGTTCAGAATAAAGAGATTGCACTAGAACATGTTTCCAGTAAGGAGTATTTAGCAGACATATTCACCAAGCCTCTCCCAAAGACTACATTTATGTATTTAAGAGGTGAATTGGGGGTACTACCCCTTCAGGAGGTAAATTAAAAGTATTTGTTCCACATCAGTCAAGTATTGCATAGTCATTTTTTTTGTTGATTGATGTGTTGAAGGATGCTACTCCTCAAGGGGAGTAGCATAATGGAACAGGGATGTGTGTGCCTCCACTTTGGCATTGTTGTCAAAGGGGTAGAAGAAGTGTAGCGGAGAAGATATCTGTAGAAATTGGGGAGAAGATGAGTTAGCAGAGAGATATCTTTATATATTGCCATCAATGCCAAAGGGGGAGATTGTTGGCATTATGTTAACCAGTATGAGGACATAATGATATTGTATGTTGTCATTGATGTCAATATGTGATATTGATGGGATGGGGTATCGGATAGACTAGCCTAGTCTATGCTCTTGGATCCTTCCCTTGGATCACCTAGTGTTCACTTCACACCCTAAGGTCTCTAGGACTTCCCTTGCTTGAGGAATCCCCTGACCTTGCCCAATCCACCCACCAATGAGTTGCAATGCTGCTCCTAAAGTCTCACCTACTCATGAGACTCAAAACCCCTTATTATGGCTAATAAGGGCTTGGCTTGTTCCACACCTTCCAAGGTCTTAGCAAGGATAGGTCAAGTCTCTAACAAGGTCTTTCCACCCATCCATGTGCCCCCAAGAGGTTTTAGGCTTTCAACCCCTTACCAATTTCACTGTTTTGTGTTTTTGCCAACAAAATAGGGCTACAAGGATTTTGACCAATTAGGCCTCCTACCCGATCCTTTAGGGCTCTCTCTCACAAACGATGCACAAACAACCCAAACTCCCAAAATGGACTACTATTCATTTGGAAAGGGCTCAAGGATTTCTTTGGTTTTGGGCCTCCAAGTGGTCATACAGTGCCTAGGGTGAATTTTGCGGTTTTTAAGGGTTTTGTGAGGGTTTTTAAGGTCTGCCTGGGTCATAGTGAATGTTTTGTGTTTAGCCACCCTTTTTGGACTGGTGGAGGGTCCTCCTTCACACCAATGGTGCTTCACACACTCCTCTAAACCTCCTCCAAAGGGTGCACTCTCTTCTGACCAACCTTTCTCTCCAAGACCTCTGCAATTTAACCCTTCCTAGTCGGGCACTGTTCAGTCTCGCCTAGGATTGGATCTTTTGATGGCCTCCCTGCATTTTCAAGGGCCTTTCTTGCATTGAACTATAGTACAAGGTCTGCACTCTCATTCCCCATGTTTTCATGGTGGTTCCACAATGGGGAATGGAGTTATGCAGCCATTTACACAAACCAGCCCAAAACTGGACAGTAAGGAGCAAATTCACAAAATAATTACAAACACACCTCCCTTACAAATCAAAACCTAATATAAACACTAAAAATGAGATTAAGCACACCATACAAGATACTCCACATATTTTTTCATGCAAATCAATCCATTAATGATCTTTCTTTACTCCTTTTGTGTCGACTGGCAACAAAATTGCAGTCATAGTCAAGTCAGTATGCTTGGGCCATACAATGTCTGACATCCAACCCATTAACTTAGGGTTTGTAACTACTTATACTACCCTCTCCTTGGTCTGTGTTCCCATATTAGGGTTTTCCATGCTACATTAAGGATTTTGACCTCATGGTGGAAAAGTTGCTTGACAACTTTTAAAAGTTGTCATGCAACTTTTGAGCAACTTTCCCAATGTTGCTTTTCTTGACTCCTACATCCACATTGGGCCAACCTAAGGACACCACCATTCTATGAGGGACCCCTAAACACCTTAAATGCACACATACCCCCTATTTCCAAGAAATCCTCAATTTTGACTCATGACCCTAAGACCTCAACTAGGACCTTAACTATGACCAATGAGCACATGGCTCTTTATTTTATATACAAAGGCTTCAAAAGAAGCATAACACAAAAAAAACTAAAAAGGAGGAAGAGCTTGGAAGGGTGCTCCTACACCATACTCCCCCTCTACACATAACTAAGAAATAGAAGAAGAGATGAGAGTCGGGTCTATGCCAAGTGTCTTGAACATGCTCTCTTCAACCCAGGTAGCTTCAGACTCAGGTTGACCTACCCACTTCACCAAGTGTTCCATGTAGACCTGGTATCTAGTGGACTTCTTTACTCTGGATTCCAAGATCTCCTATGTGATAGGCTTCTTCACCTGTGGTAAGACATTAACATCTAGGTCCTGTAGTACCTTGGCTTGGCTCTCAATCTGCCCTTCTATCTCACCCCTGTACATGATCAAATCAGCAACATTAAAGACTGGTGATATAGCCAAATCTAAAGGTAGGTCAACCTTGTAAGCATTCTCACCATATTTTGACAGGATTCTACAAGGTCCTACCCTCTTCATTTGCAGTCTAGTAGGCTTGCCACTTTGCATCCTAGCTTTGCTCAAATGGACCAACACATAGTCACCCACCTTGAACTGAACCTCTCTCCTTTTCTCATCCATTTTTACTTTCAGTTTTTGAGTGGATTCAAGGATGGCTTTCTTGACTTTCTCTTGAACTTCCTTGATGGTTTGAGTGAAGTCCTCTGCTTGCCCACTCTTCATCTCTAAAGTACCAAGGTCTCTCAACTCACATACTCCCCTTGGATGTCTTCC
The DNA here is from genome assembly GCF_030272615.1 of Cryptomeria japonica. Taxonomy (NCBI): domain Eukaryota; kingdom Viridiplantae; phylum Streptophyta; class Pinopsida; order Cupressales; family Cupressaceae; genus Cryptomeria; species Cryptomeria japonica. Next base: position 113,497,517 of record NC_081405.1, on the reverse strand, counting down.
ATATACAACCTCAAAAGGACTTCTACCAGTAGTCCTATTCACACTATCATTATATGCATACTTTTATTGAGGAATGACTAGGTCCCATGTCTTCCCATACTCCTTAGTTAAAAACCTCAACAAATTGCCTAACACTCTATTGATAACTTCAGTTTGACCATCAGTTTGTGGATGCTAAGCTGAGCTAAATGACAAGTTTGTTCCTAGTCTCCTCCATAATGTTTGCCAAAAATGGCCCATGAACTTGTTGTCCATATCTAAAACAATGCTTAAAGGGAGTCCATGAATTCTAACAATCTCCTTAAAGAAGAGATGTGCAACATAGCTAGCATCATGTGTAGTTCTACATGGAATGAAGTGGCTCATCTTGGAAAATCTATCTACTACCACATAGATGTTGTCCATACATATCTTTGTCTTAGGAAGTCCCACTACAAAGTCCATGCTTATACATTCCCAAGGCCTATTTGGGACCGACAATGGTTGATAGAGACCATCATTGCTTGATCCTCCTTTTGCTCTTTGACAGACACCACATTTTTCTACATACCTCTTCACATCTCTTGGCAACTTTGGTCAATAGTAGTACCTCTATACTAAATCCAAGGTTTTGTTGACTCCAAAGTGTCCACTCAAACTGCCATTGTGTTTCTCTTGGATGAGGTTTTCCCTCATGGATCCTCTTGGCACACACAACTGATTACCCTTGAACAAGATACCATTTTGGAGAGTATAATCTGCATACTCACCATGGAAATGGTTCTCAAACTCCTTGAAAACCTTGTAAGCTAATGAGAAGTGTTCATCTCCTTCATAGAGGTCCTTGAAACCTTCTATTCCTATGATCTGCAACTCTAGTTCTTGAACTGTCAACAACTTCCCGCTTAATGCATCTACCACCTTCTTGAGTTGCCCCTTCTTATGCTTGATGGTGAAGGTGAAGAATTGGAGGTATTCCATACATTTCAAATGCTTGTTGATAAGCTTCTCTTGAGTGTTAATGTAACTCAATGCCTGGTTGTCTGTGAACACCACAAATTCCTTTGGAAGTAGGTAATGCTCCATTTTTTAAGTGACTACACTAATGCAAACAACTCTAGGTCATAGGTTGAGTAATTCTTCTTTGCTTCATTAAGCTTCTCACTGAAAAATGCCACAGGTCTTCCCTCTTGACTCAATACACCCCCTACTGCAATTCCACTTGCATCACACTCCAATGTGAATAGCTTATCAAAAGTAGGTAGGAGAAGGATAGGTTTTGTGGCTACCTCTTGCTTCAACAATTGAAATGCTTTGTCAGCCTGCTTAGTCCATTTAAACTTAGTTTTAAGGCCTCCTTTTATGGTATCAAGGACTGGTGCACATATGCCACTGAAGTTCCTCACAAACTTCCTATAGAATTGGGCTAAACCATGGAAACTCCTAACTTCAGTCCCTGTTCTAGGTGCAGGCCAATTCAAGATTGCCTCCACTTTGCTTGGATCCATCTTCAAGGTTCCTTTAGACACAACAAATCCTAAGTAGACCAGCTCTTGCTTCAAGAAGTCACACTTCTCTAGGTTGATTGACAACTTCTCCTCATGCAACCTTTCTAAGACTAACCTCAAATTCTCAAGGTGCTCCTCTTTGGTTCTGCTATAGATGAGAATGTCATCTAGGTACACCACCACAAATCTGCCTATGAAGTCTTTCAACACCTCATTCATCAACCTCATGAAGGTTCTTGGGGCATTGGTGAGTCCAAATGGCATCACAAGCCATTCATACAACCCTTCTATGGTCTTGAAAGCAGTCTTCTGCTCATCACCCTCCTTGATTCTAATCTAGTGATAACCACTTTTAAGGTCCAATTTGGTAAAATACATAGCACCTCCTAAACAATCCATTAAAACCTCTATTCTAGGAATAGGAAACCTATACCTTATGGTGATCCTATTGATTGCCCTTGAATCAGTGCAAAGTCTCCACTTACCTCCCTTCTTTGATGCTAGCACTACCAGGACTACACATGGGTTGATGCTCTTCTTAATCATTCCTTGTTCCAATAACTCCTGCACTTGCCTTGCTACCTCCTTGTTTTGATCAGGTGTGAGCTTATATGCATCTTTGTTAGGTATGGATTCTTCAGGAACAAAGTCTATTTGATGACTTATAGACCTTCTTGGTGGGAATGTTGTAGGTGTTCCATCACTCACTATGTCCTTATACTCTTGCAATATTTGCTTCACCTCCTTGGGTACATCTGCCTGTAACTTGTCTTCCTCCCCCTTTGGTTTCACAAAGATGGCACACATCACTATCTCCTCCTCATGTAGCAAGTTTAAGAATTCTTTACCAGTAGCCAATAAGACACTAGGTGTTCTTGAAGTTCCCTCTTCATTCTCTATCAAAGACTGAATCTTAAAGGTCTTATTGTCCTTCTTAAATGAAATGGAGTTCTCCTCTCCATCATAGATCACCTTCCTATCAAATTGCCAGGGTCTACCTAGTAACAGGTGATAGGCATCCATAGGTAACACATCACAAAGGATCTTATCCTCGTATCCTCCAATAGAAAACTCTACCTAAGTCTGTTTAATGACTAGCACACTTTGCTCATGGTTCAACCATGTCACCTTGTATGGGTTAGTGTGGGGTATCCTTGTAAGTTTCAACTTCCTAACTGCCTCTTCTGATATTATGTTATCAGTTGACCCTGAATCAACTATCACCTTGCAAACTTTACCAAGGATCTTGCATCTCACCCTAAGCAATGCTCTCCTATGCTTAGGTTCATTCTTGACTGGCTGTCTTATCAAGACCCTATTGAACATCAGATTTTCTCTATTTTGTGATTCAATATGGTCCACTTCAGGTGTCTTGTTGCTTGAAGAGTCTTTATGTGCATAAGTAACCCACTTTCCACTATTTGATGAGGTAGGCTTGTCAGGGCATCTATATGTCGGGTGTCCCAATTGACCACAATTGTAACACTTCATAGTTGCAAAGTAGGAGTTACCTCTGCTGGTACCCCTACCCCTACTTGGACCACCTTGTGCACCTCTTCCTCTAGAATGGTCCCCTCTGAGATTGGTTTCACTGCCATGTTCAGTCAACTTGGCTTCTCCTTGGTTCCTCTGCTCATTTGCCTTGCTTTGGTAACCACCTCAGTGGTTCATCTATTCTCTACCTCTGCCTCTACCCCTATTATTAGAGTCTCCTTTCCTTTTGTTCCTCTCTTCTACCTTGACAGCAAGATGATGACATTTTTGAGCAATAGTAGGAGTCCATAGGCTTATCTCCTCTTGAATGTTCCACTTTAGGCCACTTAGATACCTAGCCACCTTAATAGATTCATCTTCTTGGACTTTGGATCTAAGACAAAGTTTTTGAAATTCTTTGGTGTAGGAGGTCACATCAAGGTCTTTTTACTTCAAACCCTGTCTCTTCTTATGAAGTTGGACTTCATAATCCTCTAGTAAGTAGTTCTCCTTGATCTTGCTCACCATGGCCTTCCAATTGGCAATAGCTAGCTTCCCCATGCTAACTCTCTCTTCTTGCAGGTACTTCCACCATGTTAAAGTTTCTCCCCTTAATCTTGATTTGGCAACTTTAACCTTTTGAGCCTTTATCACTCCTTCACACTCAAAGTGGTTTTCCATGCCCTCAATCCATTCCGTTATAGTGTCAATGTCCATCCTTCCACTAAAATGTGGCAATCCTTCAAAAGCTTTGGTGTTCAAAGCCTTGATAGCTTTTACAAATGGTTCTTCATTAAACAAGGGATCTAGTTCAGGTATAATGTCATCTATGTCTATAGTTTTCTTGCCTTTATCCTTGGTGTCTTCTCCCCAAGGTCCTTGTGTCCTCTAATCCACCACTTCCTGTAGTTTATCCCTTATCTCACTCATAGCTTCTTCAAGGAGTCTATTCTTCTCCTTCTGCTCTTCTAACTCCCTAGCCAGCTCTGCACTAGTGACCATTCTAACCTCCCCTACTAATTCACCAGTATATAGAGACATACACAGTCCAACAAATCTTTAACCTGGCTCTGATACCAATCTGATGGGATGGGGTATGGGATAGACTAGCCTAGTCTATGCTCTTGGTTCCTTCCCTTGGATCACCTGGTGTTCACTTCACACCCTAGGGTCTCTAGGACTTCCCTTTCTTGAGGAATCCCCTGACCTTGCCCAATCCACCCACCAATGAGTTGCAATGCTACTCCTAAGGTCTCACCTACTCATGAGACTCAAAACCCCTTACTATGGCTAATAAGGGCTTGGCTTGTTCCACACCTTCCATGGTCTTAGAAAGGATAGTTCAGGTCTCTAACAAGGTTTTTCCACCCATCCATGTGCCCCCAAGAGGTTTTAGGCTTTCAACCCCTTACCGATTTCACTGTTTTGTGTTTTTGCCAACAAAATAGGGCTACAAGGATTTTGACCAATTAGGCCTCCTACCCGGTCCTTTAGGGCTCCCTCTCACAAATGATGCACAAACAACCCAAACTCCCAAAATGGACTACCATTCATTTGGCAAGGGCTCAAGGATTTCTCTAGTTTTGGGCCTCCAAGTGGTCGTACAATGCCTAGGGCAAATTTTGGGGTTTTTAAGGGTTTTTTGAGGGTTTTTAAGGTCTGCCTGGGTCACAGTGAATGTTTTGTGTTTAGCCACCTTTTCTAGATTGGTGGAGGCTCTTTCTTCACACCAGTGGTGCTTCACACACTCCTCTACACCTCCTCCAAAGGGTGCACTCTCCTCTGACCAACCTTGCTCTCCAAGACCTCTGCAATTTAACCCTTCCTAGTCGGGCACTATTCAGTCTCACCTAGGATTGGGTCTTTTGATGGCCTCCCTGCATTTTCAAGGGCCCTGCTTGCATTAAACTATATTACAAGGTCTTCACTCTCATTCCCCATGGTTTCATGGTGGTTCCACAGTGGGGAATGGAGTTATACAGCCATTTACACAAACCAGTCCAAAACTAGACAGTAAGGAGAAAATTCACAAAATAATTACAAACACACCTCCCTTACAAATCAAAACCTAATCTAAATGCTAAAAATGAGAGTAAGTACACCATACAAGACACTCCACATGGTTTTTCACATAAATCAATCCATTAATGATCTTTCTTTACTCCTTTTGTGCCGATTGGCAACAAAATTGTAGTCACAGTTAAGTCAGTATGCTTGGGTCGTACAATGTCTAACATCCAGCCCATTAACTTATGGTTTGTAACTACTTATACTACCCTCTCCTTGGTATATGTGCCCATATTAGGGTTGTCCACTCTACATTAAGGATTTTGAGCTCATGGTGGAAAAGTTGCTTGATAACTTTTAAAAGTTGTCATGCAACTTTTGCAACATTTGAGCAACTTTCCTAATGTTGATTTTCTTGACTCCTACACCCACATTGGGACAACCTAAGGACACCACCATGCTATGAGGGACCCCTAAACACCCCAAATTCACACATACCCCCTATTTCAAATAAATCCTCAATTTTGACTCATGACCCTAAGACCTCAACTAGGACCTTAACTATGACCAATGAGCACATGGCTCTTTATTTTATATACAAAGGCTTCAAAAGAAGCATAACACCAACAAAACTAAGAAGGAGGAAGAGCTTGGAAGGGTGCTTCTACACCATATATGAAGAGAGAACTGGCATATGTGAGAACTGGTATATATGCCAAAGTAAAGCGGTATATTTATTCAAGGTGAACCGGCATGTCAAGGTGAACCAGCATGTAGTCATGGAAACCGGCACATGGAAGCATTGTATGACTACCAGTTGGTAGGTAGTTTCCACTTCAGGATTTCTGGTTGGAGTACCTCAAGCCTATGTGACTCAATTGGTGATCTTTATGTGATGAAGTTAGCATGATAACGAAGAACAGATAGTGTTTCCACGTAAGCCTTGTGCACGTGAAGGATCTTGCATAAAGAAGAGTGTTCCTATCTACCTCAGGAATGTGCAAAGTCTGTAAATGGTGATAACATGTGATGGGTTATCAGCCACCATGAAATCAATAGAAAATGAATGACAGAGAATATCTTGAGATTGGATCAAGACTATTGCATTCAATACAGTATGATCAACAATCAGGATTGAACCGTTTGAATTCCTTAACCTAACAGGTCTAGGGTTTAGGGTTTATGCTACTTACCTATCTGTTGTCCTATAAGGTCGATGTTGTGCTTCTTTCAGAGGTTGTTGGTAAAAGTTGTGTGTGTGTATCTAAGAGAAGAGATACGTGATTCTTGCCAGACCAAAGGAGAGAAGTCATATCTGCAAGGTGAAGAGGAGCTGAAGCAGATCTGCATTGGCATTGAGTGCTATTATCAGGCCATTGATATACCTGTTGATCTTTAACCACTTCAATAGTTGTGAAATCCCCTAATAGGGTAGCCTTAACTGGCTTGTTGAAAATCCTTTAACAGGGTAACTCAAAGCTACTAAGTCATTGATATCCTTTAGCTATTGAGTTCTTGAAATCCTCTAACAAGGTACCCTTAACAAAGTTTAACCCTTAACCGGGTATTGTAGCCATCCTTTAACCAGGTGATCCCTAACAGAATCAATTCCTAATAGAACCTATTGTATCTGTCTTTAACTGGACAAGGCTTCTAACAGAGCGGACTTCTAAAGAGTTCAAAAATAGCTTGTGGGTATTCATCCCCACCGTGGTTTTTCCCAGTTGGGTTTCCACGTGAAAAATGTGTGTGTCATGTGTGATGCTTTCTTCATGTGATGTTATGATTGTTTTCTGATTAAGTGGTGATGCATGTTGATCTTGCTGTAATATGTACATCTTTTGATGGTAGATTGTCTGTTCATGCATTAGGGTGAAATGGGAATGAAGAGTTATATTATATGAGAAGATAAGTGTCAACCGGTCTTTTCTTGTCTTAGTTATACTGGGTTTTGCCATTTGAACTCTGTTGAAGGACCGGTACTGTTGTTTGTCTGTCAGTGCATAAGTGCTAGTTGACAAACCGGTTTAGGGTTGTGTTTTTGCCTATACTGATTCATCCCCCCCCTCTTAGTACCGGTTTTGTACTATTCATTCATCATTAAGTTATCAGTATGGAGTGCATTTCATCTATTTTATGCCCAAAGATTTCATTATACCACTTTCTTTTAAAAGGCGACTGATCGATTGCGTTGTTTGGGTAATGCATTCCAAATAGATATAGTTGCATACCATTTATCTGTCTTGAAAGCCTTTTATTCTAATGGCATTAAATTAAAGTTCTTTCTCTATTTTCTAGTGATCTCTAGAGCAGAGGTTGCTTTGCATCAACTTGGCATACATTTAACTTGTGTTGTATCTGCGGAAATATGTATCCTAGGTCGATGCAATGCAACCTCTACTCCACCAATACCAGATAGAAGAGAAAGTACTTTAATTTAATGCCATCATGATAAAATGCTTTCAAGACATATATTAGGTATAAAAGGAAGCCTACCCTGTCATTTGAAGGGACACCTACAATTCAAGTGATCTCTTAATTATAAAATCAATTCAATTCCAAGTGAACAAGCAATCAAGCATTCATCAAGCATTGAAGGAGAATTCAAGTTAAAGCACACCATTTTGCATGACATCCTAAAACCTTGTGTGAGGATTCAAGAAATATTCATCAAGGTATCATGTTCAATTTTAAGCATTTTTAGATTAGATCTATCATTTCCCTCAAAAGGAAAACATTATACTTCAAGGTTAATTCACAACCTGAGGTTTGACCTAGGAAGCCCCCATCAACAAACCTATTTTTCATCATTTTGTGTCTAGGAAATTGATTCAGGAGTTACATGTGAAGAATTTGGAAAAGTAAATGATGATAATCAAACTCAAATTTTGATGGCACGGAAAGTATAAGAGTAGGCCATTTCACACCTCCTAGTCCCAATAATTTTTGACAACCTTTTGATAGTAGATTTTGTGTACCATCCTAATCCAAAAAGCGTTCATTTTGTCTACATCCAGTAGGTGGAGGATCTAGTTGATCCACACCTTGTAGTCCCAACAATTCTAATTGAACACTCTGTGATGGGAGAAGAGATATGACTTCTAGGTCTAGCAAGGAGATGCTTACTATTAGTCATATGATAAGAGAAAAGAGAAGAAACTTGAATACTACTACCTAACAAGTTGTGTAATGTTGAGTGATTCATGTTACATCATGGATTTCATTGGCTAGCAAGTTGTGTTATGCTAGGTGATCCGTGATAGAGAAGATTAACAAACAAAACCATTTGTTTGCAAGGCAATCCAAAAACTCTACTATAAAATGGTTGTTGTAGTGACACAAAACACAAACAACAATAATAACCAACACTTGCAAAGGTGTAAACAACAACAATGGTCACACTAGCATTAATCCATGCTATTCCAAGTAACGAATCTCAAAAAAATAATAACCATGCCCTAGGGGGCGCTATGTACCACAACACTTCTAGTTTGAGGATATAACATAAATGAATTAACATGAGAAAAAAGGAGAGCTCTTATGCCTCCTCTTAAGATGTCAACATACATCTAGGTTGATATCTTAAGGTACATAGCGATCAAGGCCGATAAGCACCTTCAACACCAAGAAGATACCCTTAATAAACATACATGCATTCCAAGCTAGGAAGAAAGATCTGTGTACATGCCTCATTGCTATAAGAAAGGAAGAGATAGTTGTAAAAGAGATATTGTGGAAACATTAAACATAATTTAAATGAAGGCAACCAAAAGAATGCAGAGAGATAAAAAAACTCTATAGAGAAACTATTTTACATACCTCAAATACAAAATTGTAGGGTGGAACAATAAAAAATGGCAAATCAAGGAAAGAATGAAAGATCCACACCAAATTCTTATACAATGCAGTCCAGTTGAAGGATTTTCATTCAAAAAAAGATAGTGAAGGGGTAATTATGATGATTTATTTGAAGGTTCATAAGTTAAAGGTAGTCACTAACATATAAAGAGTGAATAAATTGAAGAGCCTGATGAATTGCCAATGTAGCATGAGGATGTATGATGCTAACAATAGAAAAATGATATTATGATGGTGGTGAAACTACAAAAAATTTTGATCATATTTTTATTAAGCATGAAAGCAACCACCTTGAGCTCATGAATGATAGGCATCATGTTGTAGAGTATCAACCCTTGTTGAACAAGGGTGTCACACTTTTTAGGCTCGATCAGTGCAAGGAGACATTTTGTGTATATGAAGTGGTTTCAATTAGCCATTTTGTGTATAAGTAGAGAGGAGAGGTCGATGTCTTTGTTTATTTGCCTACAAAATAGTGAAAGAGGTCCTAATCAAGGAACACACATGTCCAAGCAAGGAGAGAATTTGGATTTAGGACAATTCTATGCAAGAAAGGATATCAAGTTATAAAAGATAAAAATCAACAAAGGTAAAGTGGATCCTTAAAAAAGAGGAACAATTGACAACTATTATTCTTGCTCCACAATGTAGAGACAAGAATAACTAGGCTATTACATTACCTCCCAAGTATGATTGCACATGAAATCGTAGTACCATGAATGACAATGAGTCCCTAATAGGTAATTAAGCTACAAATGTCATATAGAAAGATAAAAACATAATAGGTTATAAATGTCATTTAGAAGGGATATGATGAGTGTATAATTCATTGTCACCTATTATTTAAATGTTACTAGAACTACAATAAGTTGTTGAATTATAATCTCCAAATCATGACATTCATTAGTGGAATAGTTGATGGTGCTTGAAAAAAGGATTGTCCTAATTTTGTTTATGGTTTTTTCTTCAATTTTTCAAGGGGAGAGTAATAAAGTTGGCTTTAAGAAACTCATACAAAATTATCTCTTGTTGGGATTAAAAGTTGTTGGAAAAGTCATAGATATATTAGACAATGGGGGAGGGGATGTCAACAAAGGAGGAGGATAGAAACCTAAATCTTCTTTAGAAAAATGTAATGTATATTTCTCATGAACCTCCACACTTCATTGCACACATCCTAAATCATGTCCATTGCATCCATGTGTATAATTAAATGTGGTATTTAAATTCATATTTTCAAAGTTTAAAGATCCTCAACCATCATCAAGACATGTGTTGGAAGAAGAGGTTGGAATAGATTTAGAAGAAGCTTGAATAATTGACACATACAACTCCCTTGAGACTTCATATTTGGATAGAGGGACCTTATATCAAATTAAGGAAGGCATGAAAGTGATATATGTATTAGTGTAATTATTATACTTTTTGAATATTTATCCTTAGTATAATATTGGAAGTAGTATCTTATACTAATTAGGGAGTCATAAATAGGATATTATTTTCCCATTTTTAGTTGTTGATCTCATTATTTAAGACACAAATGATTTTCATCATTTCTTTTCTTTATGTGGAATATATATCTAATGTAATTATTTATATTTTTAATAAGAAAATAAATTTATTGTAGTAATCATGTGGGTAAGTGCAAGGTAATGGGTCACAAATTGGTAGAAGTCCGTGCGTTGGAAAACACGCTCTTAGAAATGGGGGCCTGTTTTTGCTTCAGGCCCCTGAGGCAAAAATAAACGAGGGCCTGAGGTGAAACTAAACAGGCCCCCATTTTATTCTCAAACGAGGGCCGGCTTGAAAATGAAACGAGGTCCCATTTTTTAAAAACGGGCCCCCATTTTTAAATCTGATTTTACCCCTTTTTTTCGGGCGTATTTTGTCATTTTTGGACAATAATGGTAATTTTAGGAACTGAAAACGGGCGGTCATTCTAAAAGGGCCCCCGTTTAGTAAACGAGCCCCCATTTTGAAAACAAGGGCCCGTTTTGTGGAAGTTGGTTCCACAACCCACCACTTGCCTCGAGATTAGGTCCGAGATAGGCCTAAATGCCCACACCTGAGACATGGACCTGCAAATTCAAATCTCCATGAGCAAAAGCACAAAGATGAACTTTTGAAATAGTTTACGTGCCTCTAATTAGAGAATTTTTATACGAAATTAAAACCCATTTCAAATTATACTGTCTAGATTCTAAATATGTAAAAAAAATTCAAATTAATTATTTTAACTATTTTTTATTTAATTTATACTAAATTGGGTCCATAACCTTGAAATATTAACTAATTTTGTTAATTTAATGACTATTTTATTTTAATGAATTATATATATATATATATATATATATATATATATATATATATATATATATATGTCATCAATCTACACAAAATTATTTTTTATTTCAAAAAAAAAAATCAAAAAATGTTAAGTTTACGTCAAATTATGTGGGTCGTACACGTCAAATTTTTAAAAAGATAATTATGGTCATTAAAAAATTAATAAAAAAAAATATTTAAAAAAAAATTACAAAAAAATATGCTCATCAATCTTCAATGTGTTACAAATCATTTCCCAAAATGGTTTGAGAAAATAATTTTATTGTGTCAAAAAGTGTGGGTCGTACACATGCATGGTATGGTCCTGAAACAACCATTTTTAAAACATAGTATTTAGAACTCCATTCAAAAAGTTATTTTTTATTATGTGGGTATTAAAATAATTTACATATTTGGAAAGTAGACTCAGAGTGCTATCTTTTATATTATTGACTTTTTCCAAGATTCAATCTCCAAGTGCTTCAAAATTTAAGCTCAAATGAGACAAAACTTGAAAATCGGGGAAAACACTTCCACTTTTTGGCCAAAAAGTGGACTCATCTTCTTGCACTGACCCATGTGGTTTTTTAATTTTATCTCTTGTCTAAGAGAAAGTATTGAAGATCATAACTCTAACATGGCTTTATTTTGGATGAGTAACAAAATTCCTCTATTATTTATCCTATGATAGATGTTCATACCTTGTTCAAAAACTTCCAATTTCTATGAGGCAGTCTGTCAAACAGTCGGCATGCCATTTCAAAGCTCCCATTTTTGCACAGGCTGGGGGATGTTGACAGAGCTTTGCACCTACGCCCACACCAATGGAGAATCAAAAACATCACTATCTCAACATTAAGGGAGATTTTCAAATGTTGTAGTTGTGAATGCCCCTGATAGATATGTCTGCAAAATGTGGGAGCATAAAACAAAACATATGAACTATTTTTTGACAAAAAAAAATTCCCAAAAAAGATGTCGATTCATACGATATATTTCCGCATGTTATCCCTTTTCCATTAGGCCATCAATCTACGAAAAACTCCATATCCAATTCTCGGACGAGGGAAGAAGAGCTTTTCTTTGCTCGGGATCACCAATCATTTCTAGCAAGACTCGAGCATTGATTTCGAATAGATATGATCTCTATTCAGCATATTCTCCAGTTGTAGATCCGGATGCAAAGTCAGTTTCACATCCCCCAGATGCAGATCAAGCGTATCCATATTTAATGGCGGAGGGGCAAGCGGATCTGCCAGAAGCGGATCAAGTTGGATATTAAAATGTTGTTGATCCAGTTATCCACCCAATAGAACCATCAACATTCAAACGGATGATTGGATTGCTATAGTTGGGTAGCAAACTGCCTTCACTTATGACTAAACTCCACTAATTGGATCTGCTTCAACCCACCTCTACCCATCCCATGCCTCTGCCCCTGTCCCTCTCTCCATTGCGGGTCCACTTCGAGGCCCGGATGACCCAGAAAAAACCGGTCGATTGTGGCATTATGCAGACACAACCTCTCCTCTATTGTTGGGGTTTGATAAAGGTGGAACTACGAACAGCCAATCTAGGTCACGGTTCACGCTTAGTACTATGGGAGGGAGTATGCTATTGGGGCAGCAACGTGAGCATGGGAAGAGGCCGCGAAAATGATTTGAAATGTCTTGGTCTTTTTTTTTCAAGTAATGCCTGTTGTTGTCAGAATTTCGACAAACGCAAGCACTTTTTGTAAAAAAACACAAATGTCATTGCCAATTCCTTCTCTACCAAAAACATATATTGAATTATCGTCAGAATTCCGACAAATGCGGGCAATTTTTTAAAAAAAAATCAAATTTGTTCACAATATACCTTCTCCGTCGGAATTTTAGGGCAAATGTGTTAGTTAATTCCTTAGTCAAAACAAAATGTTAAGGCCTTTACTAGAGATGATGAAAATAGATGAGCTTAACAAGAATGCATTGGCCCTTATTGGTCGTGTTTCACTAAGAACCTCTAGTACAGAAAAATATGGTAGCCAATAAATGAAAAGTAGAAAGCAATATATATTACCTTACTTTATCTATATCTACGAGTACTTCCATACATTATCTATTTGTAATAGTAACCGCTAAACTTATCTCTATACATTTTCCATCATTTATTTTTGGGGTCAATGTAATAAGCATACCACTATTGTGATAATGTTATTGCTCCAAAAGAATTAATTGACTCTTCACAAATTCAATTTCTTCATTTCAACCTAGAAATGAATGAAGAAACTAACTAAAGAAAACCTTATCTTCTCATAGGCATTCACATTTTCTTATATAGTGATTTGATGCTGCCCTTCACTATCATTAACTTCTATTGTTGTTCATCTAAGAACATTTTGAAAAGAAACTAACTAAAAAATCTTCAATAATTTATATAAGTAGAAGTAGGTAGCTAAGTAGTAGGTTGCCTAATTCGAGTCCACAAACAAATATGTTTTCTAATATTGTTACACAAATTAGGGAGTTACATTGGAGTGCTTAGAATTTGATGGTATGTGGACCTTTCTTTCAATTTTAGATTCTCTATTACAAATTTTAAATTTACTAGATAATATAATTTATTTATTTTATTATTTTTTTTGAAAAAAGGGGTAAAAACTTTATTGAAATTCAGACACAAGAATTACAAAGAGACCCAAGGCCCCAAGGCCCTAGAAAAGAACCACAAGCCAAATCCTAAGATCAACCAATCTCATACCCATCCCAATCCTCAGCCAGAATCTTCTGTAGGTCTTGACAATAAGTCAAGGAAAGATGATCCCACCCTTCAACTTTCCAGTCACTACCATGTTCCGAGGCCCACTTGGCCAAACAATCTGCAGCTCTATTCCACTCATGAGGAATATGGATGAAAGGTGCCTGCTCCATAGCCAAGATAATATGAGTAATCTGGCGAACAATCTTTGCCAACTACCAATTTGCACCCCACTCACCTTCTGCTCAAACAACAAGTTCACCACAACTTGTGAGTCCAATTCACAAATAACCTTTCTGCAACCCAACTCCCAGGCACACTCCAAGGCATTAAGAATAGAAAAGCCCTCCATAAAATTATTAGAATGCCACCCTTTATGAACTGAAAATAAGAAGACCACCTCCCCCATATAGTTCCTACCCACACCACCAATCCCAGCAGGGCCTGGGTTACCCCTAGAGGAGCCATTGATATTAATTTTGATAATCTCATCCTAAGGAGGAATCCGTCTTCTAATCCTATGAACCTTCTTCAAAGAATGTCTGCCTATCCTAACACAGGCTGAGGTAGGGGACAATTCTTGTAGCCTCAACCTTCTCGCAATATCTACCTCATCTTTATTTAGAGGAAAATGCACCTCACATTTGGCTTCTACTATCTCCCTAATCATAACTATGATTCTATTCCACACTTGTTGAACCATCAGTCTGACCTCACGAAAGATCCTCTTGTTCCTCTCGAGCCAGATCTACCACAAAATGAAGATGGGCCCAATGGACCAGACAATCTGGAGGATGGAGGAGGAGATAGGAGGTCTACCCAAGCTGCTCCAAAAATCCACCAGTGAATCCACGTGAACACAAGGATGCTTCCACACCCCCCACCAATAGTGTCATATAAGCATAGAGAAGGGGCATCTGAAAAACAAGTGTGAAGAGTCTTCCTCCCCATTACCGCACAAGGCACAAATGGAAGGCCCCAAAAATCCTCGCTTGTGGATATTGTCCCAAGTTAGGCATCTGTTCAAGGCCAAAGTCCAGGCAAAGCAATTACACTTTGGCCAAGAAAGACTATTCCACACCTGTTTCCACTAAGGCACTTGTCTTCCCTCAAGTCTCTGGTTCAACAATACCTGGTATCCACTGGCAATAGTAAAGATTCCCTTAGGATTCGAGAGCCAAGAAAGTCTGTCCCTACCCTTGAGAGAACTATAGTGTCTATTCGCCAGAATTCCATACAACTCCGCACACTCTTCCTCCATCCCAGCAACCGGCCACTCATTAGGGGTCTTCCACCACTCCATCTCCAGCTGCCCACACCTATACACAGCCTTGAAGTCACTCACCCTAGACCACCCCACCTCTAAAAACCTCTGGCAAAGAGTGCCAAGCTTGGGAAACTGTTCCAGGATGGGGGGGTAACCATCCCAAGAGTCGTTCCAGAATAGGACCTCTTCGCCCCTCCTGCAAATCCAAAAGAGACCTTCCTTAATAAGGGAGGCCCCTTTCTTAAGAGTATTCCAAATCATTGAACCTTTACCCTCCAGCGGATATCTTGGAATTTCCTCCATTGGGATCCTGTGCATATATTTGTAGGCCAAAATCCTAGCCTAACCACAATCCTGCTCCATACACCACCTCCAATATAATTTAGCCGCCAGAGCCTCCCCAAATAAGATAGATTGCCTTAAACCAAGCCCCTTGACTATTTCGAGCTACATACCAACTCCCAATTGACAAGACTCCATTTAGAGGAGGAGAGGCTACCTACCCATAAGAATTGCCTAGCCAGAGAGTCCAATCCCTTCAAGAACCACTAAGGGGCCACTTGAAGCATACATCAAAAAGTCGGAAGGGCCTGAACCACCAAATGAATCAGTTGAACCCTCCCAGCAAAGGATAACCATCTATTCATCTAGTGATCAACCTTCATGCAAAATTTATCCAAGATGCCCTGCCAGGATTCCTTAGGAGGGTTACTAAGAGAAATGGGAATACCCAAATAAGTCAAGGGCAAAGAGCCAACTTGGAATCTCAAGATAAGAGAAATCCTTCTTTGAATAGGACCCGAAGTGTTGAAAAAGAGGATGGAAGATTTATCCTCATTAATCAGCTGGCTCGAAGCTGCAAGATAAACATCCAGAACCTTTCTCAGATTAGTGGCCTCTCTGATCCGAGCAAGACCCATCAGGGTCCTATCGTCCACAAACTACAAGTGATACTATGATTGCAAGTAATTACCCTAGCTCCATCCCTGAATAAATCCCTAACCCACATTATGTTTAATCAACCTCCCCAAGCCCTCAGCCAGAAGAATGGATAGGTATGGCGATAGGGGGTCCCCTTGGCGAAGACCCCTAGACTCACCAAATAGCTCAGTATGGTCACCATTGATTAGCACTGAGAAAGATGTAGACGTCACATAGCTCATTACCCATTGGATCCATTTGTCAGCAAAGCCAAATGCCTTGAGAATCTTCTGAAGGAAGGACCGATGAATTCTATCGTAAGCCTTAGCCATATCCAATTTAATGAACATAGCTTTTTCCTTTGAGTTTGCCATAGAATGAATAGTCTTCGTAGCTATAACCACCTCATCCAAGATTTGGCGCCCTTCAACAAACCCACTCTTCTCCTCAAAGATAACATCCCCCATACACTTTTTCAACATATCCACTATCAGCTTAGAGATAATCTTGTAAAGCACATTACAAAGAGAGATGGGTCAGAATTAGCCTAACTGGTTAGCCCCATCACACTTGGGGATGAGAGCGATGAAGGTTGCATTCAATGCCCGAAGCATCTGCTTATGCCTCTGATAATATAATGTGTTATTGCTTAGGTCAACTAGATTATAATTTGTAAGTAATATCTTAATTTTTCATTTTGTTAAATCATATTTTTAATTTATTTCTCTATATAAACATATATATGTATATAAATATAATTATAAATTAAAAAAAATTATATTTAAACTTATATTTCTTAAAATAATTTAAAATATATAATTTCTATACATTTGATATAATTTTCTAAAAAAAAATTGAATAAAGTTATCACCCACTAGCCTACAAAATGAACCTACACCTATTTGACTCTTCCCATCTAGGATTTGGACTTTAAAATTATAAAAACAGGAGTGATTCTTTTGGGATAGGAAAATTGTAATATAAGGAAGGATATGTTTGTTATATGGACTAACAAATTAACTTGGAATGATTATGTTTCAGCTAGATTAATGCCTCTTATTTCTTACCATTCACTAAAATCTTAAAAGTCAAAATGGATGAATAGGTGGTTGTTCATAAATATTTGTTAAGAATGAAGAATAGAGTATTAGAAAATCTTAGAAGAAAAAATTTCCATAGACCTTCTATATTTGATTTTTTTAATTCATTTCATTTAATTCTTTATTTGTGATAAGTATCGTATTTTTAAGTGGGGAATATGGGAGTTTTGAGTGATTTCATTGGCATTAAACTCTTATTTCCCCTCATCATGCTCCGAAAGAGAACTCCTACTCTCTAACTATTCACCTTTACACTAGTGAGGTCATTGAAATTGTAATGTTGAATTTGGTTATAATTCATTGTGTTCTAGAGTCTAAAAGAAAATTTAAAATTTTGTTAGAAATCAAATTATTAACCCAAATAGAACTTTCTATAGAGGTATTATGAAATTTGCTAGAATTGAGGGGGCGAAATGGGCAAAATTTTGCATGCTAGGGTTTCAGGGCCCAAGCTTAGTTGGGGAGAGGATGCCCTTGGCGATCCCCTTCCTCCTCCTGATCCTTTTGGCTTTCAGACTGATCACACTCCACAGTGGGTTTTTTGGAATGGTAAATGGGTTGATGTGCTTTCGGGGATAAAATAGAGTGGCATCGAGGGCATCCTAGAAGGTTGAGATCGACTTATTTCAAAGGGTTTTCTGGTCCTCAGAAGAATTTTTCCACACGTTCTAAGTCCCAAGGATTTGGGGGGTCTGGAAAAAACCCTCAGAGTAAAAATATCCCTCAGAAGGGTTGCAGGGGAATTCTGCTGGGTTGGCACGACCAAAAGTTGTATTATCTTCTAATTTGAAAATGGATAAACCCTTGGATAAAGAGCCTTCGGCGAAGAAAGTTTGGTTACCAATTCCTTGTATTTCTGCAGTTGAACCTCCGTTTGATAAGAAAGCTAGGGATTTGCACTCCTTGGTGGTTCTAATCTAGGTTTGGGGTGATAATATTTTTCTTTCCAAGCTTCATCATAAAATTCACTCTCTGGTATGGCATGCTTTACTTTCAAGTTCTTTCTACGAATTCCTTCATTGTTATTTTTGATTATGTGGATGCTAAACAACAAGCTTTTAAAAAACCATATTTGTGGCTTGGTCATAATTTAATCTTTGTGGAAAATTGGAAACCTTTTTTTCTACATCATAAAATATTGTAAAATGTATTCCCACTTGGTTCTCCTTGCCTGGTCTTCCCTACGAGTTTTCGGATTTGGATATCTTGCAAAAAAATGGGGATTCATTTGGGAAATTTATTCATTCGCATTCAATTGTTTAGGATGGGGTTTTTAGGGTCAAGATTTGTGTTTTTCTTGCTTCATCCTTTGTGGTCCCTTGCAGTTGTAACTTGATGTCTATTGATGGTGTTTGGCGGCAGAGTATTGTTCATGATTCTGCTTGGTTTTCTAGGGCTTCTATGGTTATGGATTTTGTTCTATTTGCTTCCCTTAAGGGTTTATCTTTTGGAGATAAGGTGTCTCAGCCTTCTAAATTATTCAATTCAAATCTGGAAACTCCACAGTCTAATGTCGATAATGGAGGTCTATCAAAACAAGGTTCGACTTCTATTGACAATGAAATTCATCCTTCGGTAGGAGAGCAGAATGGGGATAGCAGGAGGGATTTAAGGTCTCCTTCTCTTATGAAGGAAGATTTTTTCATGAATTCCTCTAGTTTTTCTCAGAAAGATGATTGTCCTTTCGTTAATAGAATGGATTCCTTCCTTCCTGATGTGGACTTAATTTCTAAAGTCCAAAAATTAGTTTCTGATCATAACATTACCTTGAATTCAGATGTCACTGACAAAGTTGTGGAAGCAATTGATCAGGATTTGGTCAATTTGAATTCCTCTTTGCTTATCCCCCCGACTTGTAATCCTTTTGACATCCTTTCTTCAAACAAAGTTTGGGATGATGATAATGCCTTGTGTGTGATTGGGAATATGGGGTTTGATCCTGTAATTAATAAACCTCTGGTTCAGTTCCCTTTATCCCCTTCCTCTACATCTCCTTCTCCTGCTAAGCAAGGTAGGAAGCCGAAGGCGTCCTATACGCAGTTAGAGATTGATGTTGGTATTTAGTCTATGCTTTTGAGTCCGAATTTAGGATCAGTTAAGAGGAAAACAAAATTTAGTCCTCTGTTTACTTGGTCTGTTGCCTCCAAGCATAGTTTGAAGGCTTCATTGGAGATTGAGTTGGAGGGTTATGATTTTGCAATTCAGAAGAGGGGAGAAATTTTCTCCCCTCAAGAGAAATGAGAATCATCTCTTGGAATGTTAGGGGCTTAAATTCCCCTAACAAAAGATGCCTCATTAAATCACAGTTGGATTTAATAAAGTGTGATGTGTTACTATTACAAGAGACTAAATTAAGTTGTCAGGGTGCTGATTTTTTGTTTTCTAAATGGAAGTTGTGGAAGTTTTGTGTCTCCCCTTCTGTGGGGGCATCTGGGAGTTTGGCTTTTCTTTGGAATGATGTGTCTATTGAGTTAGAATTGGTTGTTTCTGCTCCCTTTTGGATGTTGGCCTTGGTAAAGAGTCATGTTTCAAATGTTAAATTCTAGTTGTTCAATGTTTATGGTCCAATGACAATTGGGGGTAACAAATCTCTTTGGGAGTCTTTATCTGTTACCTTTTCTCCCCTGCAAGGTTAGTTTGTGGTTTTTGGAGGGGATTTTAATGCCATTTCCTCTGATGATGAGAAATTCAGGGGTATTTTGCCCAACAAGTGTATCTTGGAGGATTTTTCTACTTTTATTCAAAATAATGACTTGATGGATTGTAAAACCTTGAATGGTCTGTTTACTTGGACAAATAGGAGAAAAGATTTTTCGCAGATTGTTGAAAGGCTTGATCGATTTTTGGTTTCTACCAATTGGATTTCCTCTAAAGTGGATGTTGTTGCTTCAGTTTTGCCTTATACTAGCTCTGATCACTTTCCAATTGTGTTGTCTATTTTGGATGATAGAGCTCCCAGTCATTCTTCCTTTAAATTCAAGCCAACGTGGTTTTGTGACCCATATTGTTTCATGCTTTTACAATCTTGGTGGTCCTCGGCTTCCTTCATTTATGGAATTAGAATGTTTTGGTTCGTAAATAAACTTACTTTTCTGAGACAAAAGATTAAGAAATGGAATGTGTTGCATTTTAAAAATATTTTTTTGTAAAAAAAATTAAGATTCGAGAAGAACTCGAAGTTCTTAATGCTATGGTTATGAACTATGGGATGGATTCTGCTACTTTTCAGAGACATAAAATGTTAAATTCTCAGCTTGAGGAGATTATCTCTAGGGAAGAAATCTATTGGCATCAGAAATCTAGGGATCTATGGTTGAGTGATGAAGACAAGAATACTAAATTCTTCCATTCTTCAACTAAATTAGAAAGGCAACATAATAGGATCTCCTGTATTCAAAATCCTGATGGAGTTGTTATTACAGAGGAGAAAGAGATTGCTGTTGAGGTTGTCTGGTTTTTTAAGTCCTTGCTATCTGAGGAGGCATCTTCCTTTAATGATAGCTTTGCTTCTGGTGTTCCTATACTAATATCTGATGAGGATAATGTAATGTTAATGGCTCCTTTCTCTATTCAAGAAGTAAAGGGGGTTGTTTTTTCCATGACATCTGATAAGGCTCCTAGACCTGATGGTTTTACTGCTCTCTTTTTTCAAAAATATTGGCCTTTTCTTGGGGAAGACCTTCACCTTGTTTTAGAAGAGGCTAGATGCAATAGGTCTATTTTGAAGGAGCTTAACACAACTCTTATTTCTATAATTCCGAAATTAGAGAATCCTAAATCTTTTGTGGATTTTCATCCAATTGCCTTATATAATACCTTATATAAAATTATCACTAAACTACTTTTGTACAGCTTGCTAAGCTCATCCCAAAGATTGTTTCAGGGGAGCAGGGGGGTTTTGTCCATGTTAGGGAAACAGCGAAAGGGGCTATTGTGGCCCATGAGATTTTGCATTCTATCTCTCAACTTTTTATTTCAGCTATGATACTAAAATTGGATATGATGAAGGCTTATGATAGGGTAAGTTGGCAAGCTCTCTCTTGTGTGCTTAAGAATTTTGGGTTTGCAGTAAAATGGGTAAAATGGATACAGGCATGTATTAGCACTGCTAGGTTCTCGGTGATTTTGAATGGTTCCCCATGTGGTTTTTTTGCTTCATCTAGAGGTCTCAGGAAAGGGGACCCATTGTCTCCTTTCCTGCTGGCTGAAGCTCTTAGTAGAGCTATCTTGGAAGCTAGGGATAGTGGCCTCTGGAAGGGGATATCTATTCCACAAATGGCTGCTAGTCATTCTCATTGTTTATTTGATGATGACACGTTATTTTTTGGTAAAGCTTCTATGAGGGAAGCAAAGGTCATTAATAGAATCATTTTGGATTATTCTTCATTTTCTGTTCAGAAGGTCAATCGGGTTAAATCTAAGATTTTATTTCTTAATGTTTCCCCTTTGGTGCAGTCTAGGTTGTCTCATTTTTGGGGTTTCTCTATTGGCTAATTCCCATGTAAGTATATGGGAATCCCATTTTTTACTGGCTCAGAGAAGCATAATTTTTGGGAATGGATTTCGGGGGCTATTTCTTCAAGGATACTTTCCTGGTCTCATAAATGGCTCTCTTTTTCTAGGAAAATTGTACTTATTAAGGTTGTTCTAAATGCGGTTCCAATCTATCTATTATCTATTTTGAAGGCTCCTAAGAAATCTGTGGTTGCTCTGCAATCAGTATTAAGGTCTTTTTTATGGAATTATAATGTTAATAATAAGTCAAGGATCCCTTTGTTAGCATGGGATAGGGTTTGTTCTCTAAAAGATAAGGGTGGTGCAGGGATTAGGGATCTTGGTAAATAGAACTTGGCTCTTGGTGCTAAGTTGGTTTGGAAGTTGTATAAGCAACCCTCTTCCAAGTGGGCATCTATATTATCTGCAAAATTTTTGAGAAACTATTCTAGGGAGGTCATTTTTACTACCTCTTCGCTCCCTAAAGGGTCTGTAATCTGAAATTTCATGGTTGAGTGTAGATCTATTATTATTCCTAGGTTGTCCTGGCTCATTCATAATGGTCGTAAGGCTAGATTTTGGGAGGAAGTCTGGAATGGTTTCCCAACACTTTCTAGCCTGAGGGATTGGTCGCCTCTTATGATTCTTCTCAAATATTCTTGGGGTATATTTGTGGCTGATTATTTTTTTGTGGATTCCTCGGGTCTTGTGCCTGTGGCTAGATGGAAATTTGTTGACTTTCTTCTGGTGGACCAAGATATTAAATCTCCTTTGGTTGATGAATTAAAGAAATGCCCATTGCTTTTTTCTGAGGTTGAAGATGATCTTATTTGGTTCAATTCAAAGTCTGGGGAATATTCGATTAAGGAGGGGTATAATTATTTGTCTGCAGGTTGTAGGGGGGAGGACTTGCCCTATAAGTTATTCTAGCATGTTTCTTGTCTTCCAAAAGCAGGAGCTTTTGCTTGGTTAGTTGTTCAGGATAGAATTCTAACTGGTATGAGATTGGATAGGCTTGGTGTTACTATTGTTTTTCCTTGTGTTATGTGCAGAGGGTCTCTTGAATCAGTTGATCGTCTTTTTCTTCATTGCCCCTTTTCTTCTCAATGTTGGTACTGGTTGTCTAAGAAGTTAAACTGATGTACTACTTTATGTGGTGACCTTAGGTCCCAATTCATGAGTTGGCCTATGTTATATTCATATTCATTTTATGCTTGTCTTTGGATAATTGCTCTTGTTCTGATTTGGAAGATCTAGCTTGAGAGGAATAACAAGATTTTTAGGAAACACTCTTCCACCTTGCTAGATGTTCTCTTTTTTATTGAAAAATCCATCTCTAAGTCTTCCTTGGCCTTCATTTACAAGGTCATTAGTCTACAACATACTTTTACATCATGGGATAATTGGATTACCAGGCATTGGTCGGC
The DNA here is from genome assembly GCF_030272615.1 of Cryptomeria japonica. NCBI lineage: Eukaryota > Viridiplantae > Streptophyta > Pinopsida > Cupressales > Cupressaceae > Cryptomeria > Cryptomeria japonica. The sequence goes on along the minus strand of NC_081405.1, from coordinate 113,474,422 downwards.
TTTGTAAACTCTCCCTATGATTGGGACCATTTCTAAAACAAGGTCTTCTTCAATTAATAGGAAAGAGGTAGTCTAGTTGCCTCCCCCTTCTTCCAAGTGTAAATTGAATTTTGATGGAGCATCTCATGGTAATCCTAGGAAGTCTGTCATTGGTGTTGTGGTTTTTGATAATAGGGCTCGTATTATTAAAGCATAATGTCAATGTATTCCTAGTGGGATTAATAATGTGGCTAAGTTACATGCTCTATCAGTTGGGCTTGATTTGCTCCTTTCTTTGCACTTTTTGGATGTCATTATAGAAGGTGACTCTCTAGTTATTTTTTATATGATCACAAATCGTTCCTCAAATTCTTGGCATCTTAAATATCGGTTGGATAAAATTCTTGCACAGCTCAAATTTTTTAATTCCTTCTCTATAGCTCATTGCTACAGGGAAGCCAACAGGGTGGCGGATTTTTTGGCAAATAAAGCCTTAGATGAGGATATTCAGTCTTTGGTTGATGTTGATGTCAGTGGTTTACCCCCTCATCCTATATAATTATTTGGATACAACCAATTGGCTTAGCTTCAACCTTGTATCTTGTTTGTGATTATAACCAGGTATGCAGTTTAGTGTGGTGGTGTTTGAGGCCTCCTTGGTTGTTCATATCTCTCCATTAAGTTTGCATGTTTGCTTATAATTCCAGCCATGGTACTGGTTATGCCCTAGTTTAGGGGTTGTGGTTTTATGGCTTGGGGGGTATCTTGTAATCGTGCTTCATTAGTACTTTGTGCCTGTTGTTTTTCTCTCATGACAAACTTGTTTTTTAATGCTTGTAATATGATTTCCTCTGTACAGCTCACACGTGAGTTTAATCTTGTTTACTTTGAGCTTTGCACTATCTGATTGAAGTTAATGAGTACATTAATATCTGCATTTACAGTGGCGGCTCGCTCGTAGGCATATTTATGATTGATTTATTATATTCTTTGCGGTGGCAGTTTGGGTATGTTTTATTTTTTCACAATGAGGATTTGCTTCATGTGACAATCTTGATTTATCATAAGTTTTGTTCATATGAGAAATGGTCGTTCTTTTTTTTAGGAAGTTTTCATTATTCTTTATGAGGTGGCAGTCTGGGGTTGTTTGTTGGAACGATTTCTTGTGGGCTAGCTTGTGCTGATCCTTATTCTAATATCTTTGTAGTCCTTTGGTGGATGTGCATACTCTTTTATGGTGGCCTTTGGTTTCTTTATAAGCCTGCTCTTTTTTGCATCGCATTATTTCTTCTCTGATGGAGGCTACTGGTTATAGAGTCTTGATGCCTGTTAAGCAGCATTACTTCCAGGACTCTCATGGTTTTGATGATGAAAAGCTTGGTTGTCTGTTTAAGATTTTTTCTCTGGATTTCTCTCTGGCTTTTCACAAAATACTGGGCAGACGATGGGTGATGGAAAATGCAGATAGTTTTCTTGTTGAGCTTGCATCTCATTTTAATACTATTTGTATGGACATTCTCTTGGATTCTTCTATGGTTAGGACGCTTTTTGATGCATACATTCATCCCTATATTTATTCTGTTGTTGATATGGATAATGCTTTGTCTCTCAATTACTATGTTCTGGCTGGCACAGTGAACTTCTTTTAGTTTTAAGAGAAGACTTGATTTCTAATCTTTATGATGATACTATGTTTTCTCTTGTAGCTTTTTTAGACCATGTTTCACCAGATATCTTGGCAGTGACTGTTAATGTGTTTTCAAGTATTCATTTTCTCTTAGATTCATTGAATGTGGTTATGTCTTCTCCAACTTCAGTTCTGCCTCTTCAGATTGTGGCTCCTGCAGTACAGAATGATGATATTATCCACCCTTCCTCTCCTTTGTTGGAAAGCACCAGCTCTTGGTTTCTGAATTCTTGATGTTATATTCTCTCACTCAGAGAGATTTTGTACTCATACACTCTAGGGGGTTGGGATTTTTGCCAACCAATATGGTTTTTAGGGAATCCTTCTTGGGTTGGTTGGTTATTTCTCTTTGATCCTTGTTCTTATATGTGTATATTATGTATGAGCAAGACCGAAGGTTTTCTTTGCTTGGTTCTTTCCTACCAGTGCTCTTTGAACCAAGTTGTAAAAATTATAAATATTAATAAAATTTAGTGGTTCTCTACTTTTATTTATAAAAAAAAAATATTAACCCAAATAGATGTAAATTTTTTATTAAAAAAAATAAGCTAAAGCATTCTCCTTCTATGGTTATATAATTTATGCTAAAATATATTGATACTTCTTAGGAGTATATTTTCAACATGACTTCTAATTTACAAGCTACCTAGAAAATATTATAGGTTGAAGTGGAACATTAGATCCTAAGGATTGTAAAAAGAATAAGAATCCTTTACACATGACTCATATTAACAAATAATAGGAGCTAGTATAAGGTAAGGGTCTTGATAGTTGATATTATAGTTCTATTTATACAAGTTTGATGTAGCTTAGTTTCTTCTTAAAGTATTTAATCATGCATTCTTTAATTTTCATTTTCATTGCATCTACATGTGTATATAAGATATTAATTTGCAAATAAGTGTTTATATTTTCTTACTTTAGTATATTGGGAATGAACTTGAATTTTACAATTGTAATTAAGAAAAATAATTAAAACTAATTAAATGTGAGATAAGTCTATGATTGATATTTGAAATCAAGCTAAAGAAGGCATTACTCATCATAATTTTTTGTTTCCAAATGAATTTTTTTCTAATTTATTATGATTAACAATTAGAATTGGTAAACATATAACCTGAGTTGGCCTAGTGGTGGAGAACTTGTTCTCATGAAAGAGAGGTCACAAGTTCAAATCCCATAAGGCAGTAGGGTATGTACACCTTATCAGCTTCAGCACATTACCAATAAAAAAAAACAATTAGAATTGGTAAACTATTTGATATTTTCTTTGTGACTTGCCATGAATCCCAATTTGAAACTTGTGTCAACACAAGAGTAGGTCACATTCACTATATATCTTGGGAATCTGTGTCCATGCGATTTGGTTTGCATGTTTCGTATTTTTCTATTTGTTGATGCAATTTAATAATATTTTCTTCAACCTATAATACCTACTTTTAACATGGAATTGTGTTGAAAACTAAACATGAAAATTATTACTATAAAGAAAAGGGAAGTTTGTTAGCTTCTTGGATGTAAATCAAGCTTCTTTTGGATGTAAAAGATTCAAAGAAACAATATAGTTCAATGCAATATAATCTTCAATATATAATTATTGATGTAGTAATAAATCAATGCTTTAGTATAGAATTTTTAACTATATAAAATTTTATTTTGATGATGTTAAATAATCATACATGAAACTATCTGTAAATATAAGAATTATATTAACTTAATTTGAAATATCTAATTTGTTTCTTATTAAGGAACAAATAGGTTTTGAAGGGACCCAAAACCAATTACAACAAGTTTTGAAGGGATTTGAAACCCTTGGATTTTTCACGAATTCAAAACCCAAAGAAGAAAGCTGCTAAAGGATATGACATAGACTAACAATAGCCCACTAGCAACCTAGCATCAAATTGAAATCATTGAAGAACTAGCTAAAAAAAATAAGAAAGTCAAAGCCATTCTCCTAAAAACTCAGATAACCATGACCATAGGGGTTTTTTAGGCCCCCTTAACCTCAATAATGGGTTTTAACAAGGCTACCATAACCTTAAGCTTGAAGATGAACAACAATGAGAATATCATACCCTCCAAGCTCTCCACCTAAATAGGAGATAAAAAAATAAATCAATAGAAAGGCAGACTCAGATGTCAAACAGCCAAGAGACATCACAACATCAACTCCCCACCAAGATTTCCTAGCATCAACTGCAACATCCACCTCCACCTCAATAGAAGATAGGTCATCTGCAACGCCATCCATATTCACCTCTAAAAAACATAGGGCCACCTCTATAGGAATAACCAAAGAAAACCATAGATGTTGAGGCAATATCCAAAAAGAGAAGGGGGAATCCAACGAAAGGGACAAATTTAGATAGAGACATGCATTACTACCCACAAATAAGGTACTTCAAATAACACCAGGGGAACCAATCCCCTCAACCATCCCCTTAGAGAGAACAATAAGTAAGAAAGGGTGAATAAATGAAAGAGGAAATAACTGACAACACCCTCAAAGAACAGAACAATACCTTTGGGAACAAGAACAAGATCTCCAACTTCCCAAATCTCCACCTCAAAAGTGCCCTCCGAGACAGTAGTAAGGGCACCAAAAAAACAAAAGAGATCAGTAACCCTAGAACTGCAAAACATATCTTCTCTAACCAAACTTGTCTCCTCTTCGAAAAGAAACATGACCACCTCCATAGGAAGACTAGAAGAAGAAACCTTAGCAAGCACCTTGTGGCTGCCCCAAAAGATAAAGTCATTGATATCAATGAAATCCTCTAAGATAGTGCTCAAGAAAGGGGAGGCAAGCCCACAACTAGCATAAGAGAATTTGGAGCACACCCAAAACTCTAAGAACCCATGGGAAACAAAACCCCTTTGCATTAAAGAGAGGTCAGAACTCAAGGAAAGAACACCAATAAGGTCCCTCCCTACAAGCAAGACCACAACCCTTATGATGAAAAGAAAGACACTGCTCACAGAAGGGCCCAACAGAGCAGAAGCGACAAAGGTCTCTGAAATAGAAAGACAAAGTGGGCAACCATCACTAATAGTCCAAAAGACAACTGGACAAAAGAATAGGTTACCATCCCCCACAAAGAAATACAAACCTAGAGACCTCATAAAACACAAAACCCCATCCAAAAACTAGGGCCCCAAAAGAGCATCCAATGATGTCACTGCCAAGAGCCAAAACTCATCCTGTAGGGAGCCATGGGCCCATGTTAGAGAAAAAGCAAAAACCCACCAAATCTATCATAGCATAGGGACAAAAGAGGGCAAACCGACAACCAGAAGCACCTTGCCAAACTCAAAAACAAGAAGTCGAACAACACACAAAGGCACCCAACAATAGACCATAAAAACCGATGCCCAATCTTCATCCCCATCACCATTTGGGTCATCTGCATCTCCCATTCCATCCTCAAAAGTTGTAGATGAAACCCCCCTCACATCCCTCCCGCTTTGCGCGTGCTCCTTCATTTCGAAAAATATCTAATTTGTTAGTCAATATGACAATAGCCATTTCCTAAATATATCAACTTTAATTAAATTAATTTTAAAATTCAAATTACTTTAATCTGATGCATATGGACATGAATCAAACATTGATGATAAGAGGTATACAAAAAAAATCTCTTGTAAAAAAGAAAACACCCACCACATTCACAATATTAATTTTAATATCACTAATTTTATGTTAAGAAGAACCAAAGAAAACCATAGATGTTGTGGCAGAAGCCAAAAAATAAGGGGGAAGCCAACAAAAGGGCCAAATTTAGATAGAGACATGCATTACTACCCACAAAGAAGGTACTTCAAATAGCACCAGGGGGACCAATCCCCTCAACCATCCCCTTAGAGAGAACAATAAGAAAGAAAGGATGAATAAATGAAAGAGGAAAGAACCGACAACACCCTCCAAGAATAGAACAATAGCTTTGGGAACAAGAACAAGATCTCCAACTTCCCAAATCTCCACCTCAAAAGTGGCCTCTGAGACAGTAGTAAGGGCACCAAAAAAACAAAGGAGATCAGTAACCCTAGATCTACAAAACATATCTTCTCTAGCCAAACCTGTCTCCTCTTCGAAAAGAAACAGGACCACTCCATAGGAAGACTAGAAGAAGAAACCTTAGCAAGCACCTTGTGGCTGCCCCAAAAGATAAAGTCACTGATATCCATGAAATCCTCTAATATAGTGCTCTAGAAAGGGGAGCCAAGCCCACAACTAGCATAAGAGAATTTGGAGCACACCCAAAACTCTAAGAACCCATGGGAAACAAAACCCCTTCACATTAAAGAGAGGTCAGAACTCAAGGAAAGAACACCAATAAGGACCCTCCCTACAAGAAAGACCACAACCCTTATGATGAAAAAAGAAAGACACAGCTCACAGAAGGGCCCAACAAAGCAACAACCCCTGATAGAGTAGGAGTGACAAAGGTCTCTGAAATAGAAAGACAAAGGGGGTAACCATCACCAAGAGTCCAAAAGACAACTGGACAAAAGAATAGGTTACCATCCCCCGCGAAGCAATACAAACCTAAAGACCTCATAAAACACAAAACCCCATCCAAAAAATAGGGCCCCAAAAGAGAATCCAAGGATGTCACAACCAAGAGCCAAAACTCATCATGTAGGAAGCCATGGGCCCAGGCTAGAGAAAAAGAAAAAACCCACCAAATATGTCACAACATAGGGACAAAAGAGGGAAAACCCACAACCAGAAGCACCTTGCCAAACTCAAAAACAAAGAGTCAAACAATACACAAAGGCACCCAACAATAGACCATAAAAACCGATGCCCAATCTTCATCCCCATCACCATTTGGGTCATCTGCATTCTCCCATTCCATCCTCAAAAGTTGCAGATGAAACCCCCCTCACAACCCTCCCACTTTGCGCGTGCTCCTTCATTTCAAAAAACATCTAATTTGTAAGTCAATATGACAATAACCATTTTCTAAATATATCAACTTTAATTAAATTAATTTTAAAATTCAAATTACTTTAATATAATATTTAACCATATTCATAATAAAATCTAACTATTCCTTAAAAAATGATTTATAAGAACTAATAAAAACTAAAATAACAGTTAAGAGACATAACAACTTCAATGTTACAACTACATGTGATGAATAGCTAAGACAAAGCACATTATCACCATGATCTATTGTAATTAACACTATATCCCTTTGCCTTGTCTTTTAAGGGTCGAATTTTCTTTCTCAAATTTGATCTTTCGAATTTTATGAACTATTAGAATTGGTAAAACATCAAAACTTCCCTTCACTTGGCTTTTGCAAATTTGACATTTCTTTCATACACTTACATGAAGTTTAATACCTTTGGAGGAAACCTTTGTAGAAATTATATTGCAGTCACTGATTATTAATCTCCTATCTCATAAAAATTATTTAACAGCTGAAAATAAATTTACAACTGAATATCGAAAAATAACACGACTGCAACTTCACTAAAAATACAGAAAGAAATAAGCAACACAAGGACACAATATTTTTGGACAATCGTCCCTGGAAAAACCCCTAAGGGAAAACCAGTTCTACAGATGGAAAATATATTAATCTTCAGCAATATAAGAATTACAAAAGAATTCCTTGCCTCTTACTGGCAGAACTCCGACAAACTCCTAATATCTCCTGCTGATATCCTCCACTGCTATATCAACACTATCACTGCGCCTCTTGCTAACACTGCAAGACTATTTGCTATCACTGCAAGTTCTTCTCAAGACTTCTTGTTTTCCAAATGACCCATGACCCCTTTTTATAGTACTCTGTTGGAAAACCAACGGCCGAGATTAATTCAAACCAACGGCTGAGATTAGGACAACTCAATAACCAATAACTAATTTTGGCTATGAGGTGTCACCTAAAAAGAGCCACTATTAAATAACAATTGTTTTTATCCTAACAATACTTGGTTGACAAAAACAACCATTTTCTAATTCTAGGTCAGGACGAACAGCTGTCCAAAACTACCCATAACTAATGTTGTTATTTCTGGGTAAGGACAAATAGTTGTCCAAGCTACCCATAATTAACACTCCCTCTTAGCGAGGAAGCTGTTCTGCACGACACCCATCTTATCTCTAAAGAAGATGAATTTTGCCTTCCCCAATGCCTTTGTTAGAATGTCTACTACCTGCTCCTCTGTAGGTATGTACTGTAGCTGAACAATCCCCCTCTGTACACAATCCCTGATGAAGTGATACCTGATGTCTATATGTTTTGATCTATCGTGAAACACTGGATTCTCAGTCAACTTGATGCAACTCTGATTGTCACAGTGTATCACCGTAGTCTCAACCTTCTGACCAAACAAGGCTACTAGCAACTTCCGAAGCCATATAGCTTCACACGTCACCATGCTGGCTACTATGTATTCTGCTTCTGATGAACTCAAGGCCACAGATTTTTGCTTCCTGCTGAACCAAGAAACAACTCCTGATCCCAAGCTGAAACAACATCCTGAAGTACTCCTTTTGTCCGTTGTACTGCCTGCCCAATCTGCGTCAGTATAGCCTATCAACTTGATACCTTCACCTCGAACATATCTGATCCCGTACTCAACTATACCATGAAGATAACGCAACACATGCTTAGCTGCCGTCCAATGCACTCTCTTTGGCTCTACCATGAACTGACTAAGAGAGTTTACTGCAAAGGCTATATCTGGCCTGGTGTTGACCAAATACATGAGCGAACCAATCAACTACCTGTATAGGGTGGGATCAACATCTTTTTCCTTGGATGCATTTACCTTCCTCCAATTAGTGATCATGGGTGTAGACATGGCTTTGCAATCTTCCATCTCGAATCTCTTCAAGATTTCAATGCAATATTTCCCTTGACCAAGGAAAATCTCTCCATCAGTCTACCACACCTCCATGCCTAGAAAGTAGTGCATAAGTCCCAAATTCTTCATCTCAAACTCTTCTACAAGGTCCCTCTTGCAATCCTCTATGAGCCCTGGCGCACTAGTAAGAAACAAGTCATCCACATATAGAACAAGAATGAGAACCTCACCCCCAACCACCAAGTAGTAGAGGTTCGCATCAGCCTCACTCTTCACAAAGCCCATTTCCTGCAAGTATGTATCAATGCACTCATACCACGCTCTGGGAGCCTGCTTGAGTCCGTATAAGGCTTTCTTTAATCTGCACACGTGGGTCTCTTTGTTGTGTGCTACAAAGCCTTCTGGTTGTTCTATGTATACCTCCTCCTTCAATTCTCCATTAAGGAATGCTGTCTTGACATCCATTTGATGGATCTGCCATCCCATCTATGCTGCAAATGAGATTACAGCTCGTATAGAAGTATACCTGGCCATAGGAGCAAATGTCTCCTCATAGTCTATTCCCTCCTTCTGAGAGAACCCCTTGGCCACAAACCTCGCCTTATATTTTTCGATGCTACCATCTACACCATGCTTTATCTTGAAGATCCAGCGTGATCCAACTACTGCTCTATCAGTTGGTTTAGGCACTACCTCCCATACATCATTCTGCATTATTGAGTTATATTCCTCAACCATAGCATCTCGCCATACCTGATGCTTTGCAGCTTCCTGATAGCTGGAAGGTTCACTATCTACCAACTGGCTGACTAATGCCACATAGTCATTGAACTTGGCTAGTTGTCTCCTCTGTCTTGTACTCTTCCTAGGAGCTCCCATAGACTCCTGAGTATCCCTTTGTATGTCTTGAACCTCATGGTTCCTACTACCAACTATAGAGGATGAAATATCAACCTCTATATCATCTAGATGCATATCCTGCTGCACCAGTTGCTCCATACTCTGTGAATCTTCACTACCTGAGTCTATGCTTGTACTAGTAACTATACTTGAGCTTTGTTGTCCTTGACTTGGACTTGGAGCTTTCGTTGGTTGCTCACTCCAATCATCTGCTAGCAAATCTCTGGATCTTCTAAATGCCTTGTCCTCCATGAACTTGACATCGCGTCTGACAGTAATTCTTCTGGTCCCTGGAATGAACATCCTATATGCCTTTGAAGTTTCACTATACCCAACAAAGTACCCCTTCTCTACAGTCTGATCTAACTTGGTACGTGTGTCTCCAGGAATAAGGCAATATGCCAAACTCCCAAATATCCTAAAGTGACCAACATCTAGCTTCTTCCTCGTGAAAGCCTCCTCTGGTGTCATTTTCCCTAGTACCTTGTGTGGAACCCTATTCTGAATTTAGACTGCTGTACTACACGCTTCTGCCCATAAGTAGCAAGGCATGTCTTGGTCATGTAGCATAGCCCTTGCTGCCTCCGAAATAGAATGGTTCTTCCTCTCAGCAACTCCATTTTGCTGTGGATTGTAAGGAACAGTCCACTCTCTCTTGATTCCTTCTCTGGTACAGAAATCCTGGAAGTCATTTCCTTTGTACTCGCCTCCATTGTCTGACCGAAGAACCTTTATCTTCCTTCCTGTTGAGTTCTCCACAAGAGCCTTGAACTCTTGGAAGCGACTGAAAACCTCATCCTTGGTCTTCAAGAAGTATATCCAGGTCTTCCTGGAGAAATCATCAATAAAGGTAACATAATACTCATATCCTCTGAGAGACTTTGTCGACATTGGTCCACATACATCTAAATGTACTAGATCAAGAACACTCGTAGATCTGGTGTCACTCCTTGGAAAAGATGCTTTCGCAAACTTTCCCAACACACATCCCTTACATACATCATCATGCTCCGTGCTCACCTCTGGAACACCTGTCACCGTCTCACGAAGCAATCTAAGTGCTCCATGATGAATATGGCCCATCCTCCTATGCCATAGCTCTCCAAGATCTCTAAGGTTACTGCTGCTCATGAGTGCCTTAGGAGTATCAAACTGCAACCTATAAAGGCGACTACTCCTAACTCCAATAGATACAGGTGATTTCCAATCTTTATGCTTAATCAAAACATGCATCCCTCTAAAGAGAACAGTATACCCTTTATCTTGAAGGACAGATACAGAAACCAAATTCATACCTAAGCCTGGCACATGCAACACATCATGAAGAGGAATTACCTTTCCATTCTCCCTCTGAAGCTGAACAGTCCCTTTCCCAACTGAGTTGAGCTTGGACAAGTTCCCCATAGAGATCTGGATTCTGGTGTTCTCCTCCTTGTAGCTGGAGAAGTACTCTCGAACTCTTGTCATATGAAATGACGCCCCACTGTCTATATACCAGACACTCTGTGAGGTTGAGCTAATCATACAAGCTATGAGTGCAAACTCATCCTCCAATCTACTAGAGAGCTCCTTTGCACTTGCTGAAGCTGCCACTTGGTTCTTGCCCTTCTTATCTTTCTTCCTTTGTGGGCAATCACTGACATAGTGGCCAAACTCGTGACAACCAAAGCACTTGACCTTAGATAGGTCCTTCTTCTTCTTTTCAAATTGTGAATTTGCTCCTTTGCTAGATCCCTTCTTTGTTTTCCCCTTTCCCGCTAGGGCAACATTTTCTTGTTCTACCTCACTTTTCTGACTCTTATTGTTGGCTCCATTGACAAGACTTAGTCTAAGCTCCTCTTGAGTGAAATCACTCCATAGTCGATCCCAGCTAGGTAAGGTGTCTCGTCCATTAATAACTTGAACAAAGACATCCCATTGCTTAGTAAACCCATTTAGGGCTATTCTTACTAGCTCGTCTTCATTTGGCTTATCTCCAACAGTTGCTAACTCGTCCTTGACAAGTCTAAGCCTGGTGAGGTAACTTGTAACATCTTCTCCCTTGTTCATCTGGGTATTCCTCAATTTTTCTCTGAAAATCAGCTTCCAGTTAGTGGTAGCATTCTGGTACAGATTCAGAATGGCGTCCCACATCTTCTTCGCTGTATCTAACTCTGCGATATGTGGAACAACATGGTCCTTGACACCATCAAGGATTATCCTCCTCGCCTTGGCATCATCCTTCTTGTATGCTACAAATTGTACTGGATCTGTAGGTACAGCTACAGTACTGGTAACATATTCCTTGATACCATTCTCCTCCAGCAATAAAGAAATTCTAGCTTTCCAGACACCAAAATTTGAGGCACCATCCAATCTGTCCTGATCTCTCAAACCTGTTGAGGCCATCTCAAAGAAATAAAGGAAAACAATAACTCGAAAGAGGTCAAACTCAAATTTCTTTCCTTTGCTTAGGGTAAACCTTTTCTACCCTCAACAAAGCTCTGATACCAAGTAGAAATTCTATTGCAGTCACTGATTATTAATCTCCTATCTCATAAAAATTATTTAACAGCTGAAAATAAATTTATAGCTGAATATCGAAAAATAACATGACTGCAATTTCACTAAAAATACGGAAAGAAATAAGCAACACAAGGACACAATATTTTTGGACAATCGTCCCTGGAAAAACCCCTAAGGGAAAACCAGTTCTACAGATGGAAAATATATTAATCTTCAGCAATATAAGAATTACAAAAGAATTCCTTGCCTCTTACTAGCAGAACTCCGACAAACTCCTAATATCTCCTGCTGATATCCTCCACTGCTATATCAACGCTATCACTGCGCCTCTTGCTAACACTGCAAGACTATTTGCTATCACTGCAAGTTCTTCTCAAGACTTCTTGTTTTCCAAATGACCCATGACCCCTTTTTATACTACTCTGTTAGAAAACCAACGGCGGAGATTAATTCAAACCAACGGCTGAGATTAAGACAACTCAATAACCAATAACTAATTTTGGCTATGAGGTGTCACCTAAAAAGAGCCACTATTAAATAACAATTGTTTTTATCCTAACAATACTTGGTTGACAAAAACAACCATTTTCTAATTCTAGGTCAAGACGAACAGCTGTCCAAAACTACCCATAACTAATGCTGTTATTTCTGGGTAAGGACAAACAGCTGTCCAAGCTACCCATAATTAACAACCTTGGTGTCATTATCAATGAAAGATGCTGATTGCTTCCTAAGTTGGCCTTCTAATTGCATAAGCTTTAATCTTTCTAATACTAAAATCTATTTGAAAGCAAAACATTCATCCATGTAATGATAGGTAGCCATTTAAACCCATGTTAAGCTTTAATATTAACGAAAGGAACATCGAAAATATTGACAAATAATACAAAACAAACGATTGTATGGAATCAGTCGATAATAGTTATAACGTATAGAGGGAAGAAAATTTTGTCGTCGATAGGTTAGTCGTCGATATAATGCAAATGCTTTTTGGACTATCTTGTAATTCATACGTCGTTCATGGTGTTGTTCAAATATTCCATCGGGCGTCTTCAACGCAAACGTTCGATCTCTTGTGAATGAGAATCTATTAAAAAAATAGTTGTTTTCCAAATGGACAAATACATAGAGGCAATATTGTTAACTGGGGGATACATATCTTTAAAAGAAATTTACTCTAATAGGAAAATATATTTGATCATCTACAAACAACTTGGATTTCATACAATCTTGTTTTGTGTACCTGAAGTGTGTGTATGGACATAATTATTGTGACTATGGTAAAATTTCATATGGAGGTTGTGATGTAATGTGTTGTATATGCGTGTTTCAATGATAGATATATGAAGAAAGATTATGTGTGATGGAACATAATGTAGAAATATACAAACCATGATGTTGAACAAGCATAATGTTAAAAGATCTTTAAAAAATTATTCAAGTTTGTGTACAAGGATTTCTAATGATGTGTGGAAAAAATTTTAGACTTACTTTGTTGCGCATGAAGCTAAATGAAGTATTTGTGGCATTGTACCTATATATAGATCATCTTATCATTGTGTTAGCGTTCAAGGAAGTGTGTGTGAGTTGCAAGATATGTAGCGGTATCGAAGACTTGGAATGCAAGGTTCTAGTTAGATCATACAATTATTCTTAAAGAGTGGTTGTTTCCATTAGTTTTATATATGTAGTAGCGAAGTTGTATAAAGCTAGTGAAACAATGCATGAGATTGCACTCAAACTAAATCTAATATAGCTAATTTCATCAAAAGATAAAAATCTATTGGGAAAAGAGAAATATACCAGAGATGAGCTTGATAATGCATATTTACACTATTGGTAGACATTACATCTAACCAAGCACATAAAAGCCATCCAAGTGACAACTAGACAATCTCAACTTGAACATTAGATGATGTAATATCTAAAGAAGGTAAGAAATATGCATTCATCAATATTATCACCATAAGAATGTGAAAATCAACAATAATATACATCATTCACAATGCTCAAATAAACTTATGTAGCTCTACTCAAATAGAGAAAATCATATAAGTTGTAAAATTGAAATGAAAAAATCATGAGGCTTAGATTGAAAATAAGAAAACAAAATTGATATTTATGAATGTATGGTAATAATGAAATTCAATCTTTTCTCAACAAACATGCACATAGTGTCCATTAACAAATCTTAGAAATGAAACTGGAATACATTTAACATTGTTCCACAAGTTTTAGTTCTAAAAAGAATTTTTTAATTTATATTAATTAAGAAGTTGATAATAAATTAAAAAATACACCTAATTTGAAATTACCTCTAATATGAGTAGAAATATAGTATATCCATTCATCTTCAATTTGGTTGAAAATATTGAAAACACGATTTTGATTTTGTTTCTATGATAGACAATCTTATTTTAGGATCATTTATTGACCCTCTTATATTAAAAAATATACATCAATCCTAATGTTGGAGTGATGATCATATGTATGTGCTTCCAAGATTATTGAGTGGAAACTAAATTAGATATATACATCCTAACCCATTTTATTTCTCAAGGTCTAGTTAAAGGTTTTTTTTCACACTCATCATGCTCCTAAATAGGGCCCTCACCCCCTAGCTATTCACTTTTCCTCTAGTGAGGTAATTAAAATTGTAGTGTGAAATTTGGTTATGATTCAAGGTTCTGCTTATTTAAAAAAAAAAACAATAGAAGTCAAAAATGCATTCTACCTCTATGGTTTTAGAGTTTGTGCTAAAATATTTAGACTCAAAAGTAGTAGATTTTTAACATGACTTCTATTTTGAAAGCTAATTGAAAATAATTGTAAATTGAAGTAGAACTATAGAAAAAATATTGCAGAAAGTATAATAATCCTTTACACATGACTCTCCTATTAAAAAATAATGGGAGCTAGTATTAGGTAGGGGTTTTGATAGTTGATATTATAGTTTCTCTTTATACAAGTTCAATGTAGCTTCATTTCTCTTCAAAGCTTTTTAATTTTCATTATATCCATGTTTAAGGGATTAATTCTCAAATAAGTGTTTATATTTTATTATTTTAATATAGTTGGATTAAATCTTAATTTCACAATTAATATATTAAAAAAATAATAATAATTAAATATGAATTAATATTTGAAAGCAAGTTAAAATGCGTTTAACTCTTAGTAATTTTGTTTTTTACAAATTAAAAAATTTCTAATTTATTATGATTAATAATTAGAATTGGTAATTTAATATTCTATATCCTCTTTGTGACTTTTCATGAATCTTAAATTGAGACTTGGATGTTATGATATTTTTTTTTTTAAAATACAAAAATTAGAAAGACAGCAAACCACTTTGAGGGGATCTCCAATAATTAGATAATCATATGTTAATTAAATAATAGATGATATGATGATATGGGAGAGATTTCTCATCTTTTTTATAGTCTTCTCTAAGTAGGGACATACCCCTTCATCTTAATTAAGAGGGATTAGTGAATTAAATAATATTTATGTTAATATTAAGCATGCCACAAGTGTTTATCCTTAAATATATAATATATACTTAATAGTATATTATATTATGATAATAATTTCCCCTTCCCCTTCAAAATATCATTTCCCTTGATGTGTAGCAACTCTAAAATTATTTGTATGAACCGTGAACATCTTTTCATGTCATATCTTCAATTAGCAACTTCTTCCACTTGATAATGAATCCTAAGGTGCCTCTATTTTATTGTCTAATTTTAGAAATTCAATGAAGTTTTTGTACATATATTGTATGAATAAACTTTTCACAATATTAGTAGGAAATAGATAAGAGGGTACACAAAAGTATGCATTCTTAATAATTCTATCCACAACAAGCAATATCACGTTAAAATTATTTTACTTTTGCAACCACATAATAAAGCTCATTAATGTGTCTACCTAGTGTTTTATTGGAATGTCTTATATTTGTAAGAAACCTAGAGTCTTTATTATTTCCCTTTTACATTTTTGGCGTATCATATAGGAGTTGAGAAAATACAACACCACAGGAGCCCAAATAATCTCTGCAAGCTAAAAAACATGTTACAAGGAGAAGCAATGAAGCAAATCACATAAGGAAAGAATACACAGGAAAAATATGCTCCAAAAGATGAGAGCTCAATAATCTCCAAAATGTATTGTCAATAATAATCCTTCTTCATACAAAGAAAAGAAAGAACTCAACCTTTAATAGGTCAAGAAACCCTAAAAGGGAAAACCTAGGTTTGCACATAATAATTAATTATATGCACCTAAAGTTAGCTTAAGTGTAAAAGAGATAAAGGGAACTTAAATAATTAAACAAATAAAGTTTAATTAATCAAGTAAATACCCGAATACTCTAACATATCAAGCATTCTACCCCAGATTTATAGACATTTACTTTAATACCTTCCCCAAAAAAATATGTCTTTATAATATGATAGTCATAAACAAAATTTCTTTAGTATTTTGTTAAACTCAAAAATTCTCCATTCTTATGATCCATCTCAACACCTTTAATTGACACCAAATATCTTGGGTACTCTACTTCTTTCAATTTATAGACACATTTAGGTTGTCTTGCATAGATTTTTTTATCTTTCAAGTCATGAACAATTATAGGAATTTGAAACTTATCTTTATGAGTGATCTTGTTTAGCTTCTTGTAATGTAAGTAGACTCTCCATGGACCATCTTCATTTTATCATAAGTATAATAGATAAATATGAAATTTTGTTGGAATGAATAATACTTCTTAGTATTAATTCAATATCATGATTATGGCCTCCAATTAAGGTTACATTTTTGGATTATTTAAATACTAGTTGATGTTTTTGAATAATTTCTTGATTTTTTTGTTGATCTTAAGTTATCATATGTCGTGTTTCTATAAAATGTAATTAAGCCCCTATATTATAAGAACCTTTATTGAGTAGTTTATCCATCCTATAGGAGCTAATGATTTCACTTCATGGTGATTTTATTCCTAAAATTTCATACTTTTCCCATATATCCTAAAATTCATAGAGAAGTCTTGAAAATTCAAATATATTGTTCCTAATTGTTTAATCCATTGCACATCCAAAACTACATCCACTCCCTCAATAGGGATAGAAAATATTTTTTAGTCTTCTTGATAATTTCCCAATGAGAGTTTTATATGATGGAATTTACTACCACAAGAGAGTTTATTTCATTTACTATCATGAATTGAAAATTAGAGAGTAGATAAATAAAATAATTGAGCTCATGAGCTAGCCTTATATAAATTAATTTGTTTGTGCTACCAACGTCAACCAACACTTTCACATATTGATTTTTAATAAAACTAATTACATTGAGTGTTTCTGGTGTATTTATTACATTCAACCATGTAGGGTGATAGAAAAGATTTATTTTTCCTTGAAATCCTCATTGTTAATTTTTATAATTGGTTCTTTTACAAGTACTTCTCCCTCTTTGTCAACCTCATTTGTTTTCTCACTAATTGAAAACTCACGACTCCTTGGCCTTTTTCTATGACAATTCGAACATATGCTTTTTCTCTTTTATCTATCTCTTATGAGGAGGAATCTTACTAATTTCTCTTAGGTTAAAGAAATTGTCGAAGTTTTTGCTAGTAGTACTTGTCGCATTTTTTTAATTACTCTCATTGTTTCACCTTTGACGGTATTTTGTTTCTCAATATGTAATTCTTGTTGTGCATAGCTTTCCCAACTATACAAGGTTCCCACAAAAAAACATCATGATGAATTTGTTCTTTAAGTCCATTGATGTACAATAGTAGCCTTTAGCAAGGTGTTGCCTCAAGAGCTCAAAATTCCAATCTCAAATGCTCAACATTAAATTCAGCTATAAACCTTAATTGTTTTAAATTTTCTAATTGGATAAAATAGCTTCCAATGCATGCCTCTTTTTGGAAGATTGTTACTTCTTTCCTAAATTATTTCCAATTGAACATGTGCCCTTGTCTATCATGAGAATCTTTAATTGGTACTATTGGTACAACCCTGATTCTAAATATAGTAAATCTATTTCAACCATGGCATTATCTTGTATATTGTGAAGTTTAATTTTTGTTCTATGAGCGTTATCTTGAAATCACATTTCTACCATCAAATTTATGAATGTTTATTCTTGGTAAGTATGATTTTTTACCTTGAAAAAGTTCTCATATCCCTTGATTTGGTTTACTAGGGTTCTAACCACCTTGGTCATTTCTTTGGGGCATTAAGTATGATAACAATTCCTTTGTACATATCAAAACCCTCATTTAAATATTTTAGAAATGGGTCAAAGAATTTATCATTAATGAGTTGTATTGTTGTTTCATGTCCTTGTAGAATTTTTTCCTTAATTTTAGGTGGTGGAAAATAAAATGGTTCCTTATATTTTGTATGTGGAAAAAGGTTCTCTAATCATAAAGATGATATGGCTTTAATTATTTTTTCACTTTAAGATTTATTAAAGAAAGTATTTTGTGTGAGAGAGAATTTGATGTTTATGTTTGGACCAAACTTCGACTACTAAATTATGAAATATGTTTTATGTCAATAATAAAATTCAAAAAGTAACACTATCTAATTTTTAATATGATTTGAAAAAATATAATTTTAAAAAAATCCAAAATTGCAATCTGTAAAGCACATTTAATGAAATTTTTACTAAATTTGACCACTAAATTAGAGAATATATTTTATTTCTCACAATAAATTATAAATAATTAACCTTATCTAATTTCCTAAAAACATAAATGAAAAATGTGGCATATAGAGTAAATTAATGAAGCAATGTATAAACTTTTATCTATAAATTTTGGAAAACTTACCTTCAAAGTCTAAATTTTATTTTGAGATATTATCTATTGCATACATCAAAATGAAAATAAATTATTAGATTTAGCAATATAATTTTCGAGATATAACTATTGATGTAGCAATAATTTGATACTTTAATGTAGAATTTTTTAGTATATTTATTATGTTGATTAATCATACGGAACTATCTTTTTTTTTCATGTGAAACTGTCTATAAATACAATAATTTTGTTGTTTTATTTTAAATTATTTTATTTGTTTTTATTATATTAGCATTGGAAGGGACCAAACCCCTCTAAATTTGAGCCATCAAGGTAGATGGAACAAATCTAACAAGATGTGAGATTAACCAAAGAAATTGGGGAGTCTGAAAATAATGCAAAAACAAATGGAAACCAGCAGAGAAGAAAATAACAACTAACTATCATTAAGGTGCCCACCAAACCTAGGGTGGTTAAAGTTTAATTTTGATGGGTCCTCTAAGGGGAATTTGGGTTGGGCAAGAAGGGGTGGTGTGATAAGAGATTCAGATAGTAAAGTGGTGGCAGCCTACATGGCAAATCTGGGTACTCAAACTTCCAGCATAGATGAAATGATGGGGACCTTTATTGACATTTTTATTGCCAAGGATAAAGGTAGGAGGTTAATTATTGAAGGGGACTCAAAGAACGTAATCGTGATGTTACAAGGCATAGCCATATCTAGTTGGCAGGGGGTGAACATCATTTCTAATTGCCTTTGTGTCACCTCCACACTTGACCATGTCATGTTTCAACAAAGTTTTAGACAAGGTAATAAGATCGTTGACAAGCTTGCTAACCTGGGCCCCTTCTTCGAGGGCATCAAAGTCTGGATGGATCCGCATGATTTCCCTAGCGAAATACATGCCATATTAGATGAGGACAACAAAATATATGGAGCCAAAATATTTGAAAATCTCCTTATTGTTTGAGTTCCTCTCCATGATGTACTTCTACCATTTTTCAAGGTGGACCGATTCTATTAATGGTAAGGAAAGTAAATTTTCGTTTATCACCTCTAAAAGGGTTTATTTCCATCATAGTTTGTGTGAAACTACCTTGGCTTCTAGCTCTAGGTTTTTTTCATCTAAGATGGGAGGAGACTTAATCAAAACTAAGTCACATTCATATGAAAAGTATAAAGAAAACAATGTCCTCTAAGAGAAAGTGGTTGAAGGTAATTCAGCAAATTATTTGGTTCAAGGTATGAGGGCTTTGAACTTGTGATTTTTGATCAATTTGCCCAATAATGGAAAAAATGGTGTTGTTCAAGTGGAGAAGGTGAAATTTATTGTGTCGATGGAGACTATTGTTTCTATGATGGGGCTATCAATAGAGGGAATGACTTTTCAAAAGAAGATTAAAGGGAACTATAACATTGGGAAGATTATAAAGTATTTATGGACCTAGGCAATAAGGTGGCCTGCCACCAAAGCGATTTTAAGATAGACAACTTGTCTAGTTTTTGTAAGGACACGATCATGATTTTGATGAAGTTATTCACTCTCGATGAACATTTCAAAAGGTTTCACTCTCAATTATTCCCGACGCTCAATCACCTTTGGCATGGGGTAAGGATGAATTTTCCCTTTTGGATTTTTACTTATATCTCCTAGTCTATAGATGTTGCTAAGTCTAAGGGCTCCCTTCCCCTGTATCAAGGGTTCATCTTACATCTTTATAAGTTCTATTTGAGTTTAGCCGCTTCTAGTGGCCCTAATATTAACCCCCTCACTCTAGTCTAGATCTGGGTCTCTACATTGAGCTTCTGGTCAATCAATCTATGGTTGTTTCTTCTACTAAGCCTCATAAGGTGCCTACTAGGCTTAATCCCTCTTGAAATGCTAAATCCAAGACCCCTTTGGGCCTCCCTATTGGTGAAAGCTCTGCTCATAAATGGTCATTGTTGAAGAGGAATTCAAGGATATGGCTTCTTCTTGGTCTATTGGGTTTGATTGGGCCCTAGATAATATTGAGAGTAAAGAGCCTAATCCCCCTCCCACGATTCCCCCTATGATTCGTCAAAATCCTCTCCCCGAAGTGCTTTGTTTAAGGAGGAATTTCCCCTTTTTGCGGCTAAGGTTGATGAATTATGTGAGGGATTCAATAAACATGAACCGGCTATCCTCTAGCTACTGGGTCAATTTAAGGTACCAAAAAAGAAGATTAATAGGATCGAAGCTATCTTAGAAGTGGAGGCTAGAGCCTCTAGTTGGGTGGACAATGAAAAAGAGCAGAGGGCTTGAATGGTGGTTGGGAAGTTTGTCGGGATGATCGAGAAATAGAAAGTGGTGGAAATTTAGATAAAAAGGTCACAAAGAAAATTGGTCAAACAAAGAATGTGAATGATTTGGTTGATATGGTGGAGGTTCTCCAAGCTAATCAAGAAAATAAGGTGGAATATGGAGAACATGTTTGACCAACACAAACTTGGAAATAATAAAGAAGAATTTTGCTTCTCTCCATGACATTTGGGATAAGATTGCAAAGAGGTGGGCCAAGAAAACAAGACATCTAGAGTTCTCATATACAACGAGGCTAGAAGTGTTTGTTTCAAAGATGAAATCCACACAATACTCCCTAGTTGTTTCCTCTCAGAAATATCCCTCTTAAAAACTCTTTGTGTTGGAAAAGCGTAAAGATATTTGTGTGGATAATAATTTTAAGTTCTATCCCACTCGGTAAGCCATTGATTTGTGATTCAGCTAGGAGAGTGTTTCTTTTTGTTGTTTTGTTGTGTCTGGTTGCGTCTAGTGATCCATTTTAGTTTCTAGGTTTGTTAGTGTTTGTGGTTTTTGTTGGGTCTAGTTAGCAATAGGTTTTTGTTTCTGGGTTCTCAGTCATTGTGAGTCCCTGGTTTTGATGCCTTTTATTGCGGATATGTAAGGTTAGAGCCTCTCTCGATTTTATATTTTTAGAACTAACTATCATTAAGCAACTTTAGCCCCTTAGTAACCTATGATTCTTTAGGAAAAATATCTAGATGATCTTAAAAGGAAGCCCCCTTATCTAGGATAGAGGACCTAGCATCACTTTCAACCTAATGAGGATAATTGGGGAGATTGATCAAGTATTTGGGTCTTTTCTTAGCGTGATGTGGGAGGCTACCTTGGGTCAATACCACTGCATCTCTTCCCAACCATTTCTTCTCTTTTCTTCCTTCTAGCTCTTGCTTAAGCACCTAAATAGTGAGGGAAGTTTTATTTATAGAAGTCGGGCTATAATAATATGTAAGCTCTTATATGTTCTCCATGCGAACCTCTTGATTCTCCTTTCAGTTTGCAACCTTGGCCTCCAGCGGAGTTTTCTTAGCCTCTTCCTTAATATTTTGAATCCCCTATGCAATCACTCTCTAGCTTTCAAACATATTTATTGTTTTCTTAATTTGTTCCCATGACCGATTATCGCGGTCTTCGACCATTCTTGGGATTTCTTGAAAACCATCTTCTCAAGAATTTGAATCTTACTCTAAGTGCCTTCATGTAATTGGGCCATCTACCACTTAGAGAGTTCTATGCACGAGTGTTAAAATCCCTACAAATCTTCTTTGTCTTATCTTGGAGTTTTAAACATAAAATGTATTGTCTTTGAGTGGGTTTGAAAATGGACACCTCTTCCTACTCTATAGTATCTTATTTTACGGGGGAAAGAGGAGGGGCTTCTGAGGGAGCATTAGGGTCAAGAAAGGTGGAGTAGGAATTTGAGGTTGTATCATAGCTCGACTAGGAGTTAGAGTTATATTGAGTATCTAGGATAATTGAGATTGATGTCGGGTTAAAGAAGAACACCTTTTTATTTTTTTGGAGATTTAAGGGATATGTCGACCAGAATATTTTGGATACCTAGAGTGAATTTAGAAGCTAAGAGGGAAGGATTCAATATAGTCTCATGGATTATAGTTGTCAAATAAGACATGGTGCTAGCGGTTGGAATTTTGGGGTTGTCATTTTGCACAAAATGGAGTGGCCAAATTGCATATGAAAAGATGAGGGATCAAGCCTTGGTGGGCAGGGGTTTACCAAAACTAACTATCTTTAAAACCAACTCTTCTAAAGAGGTAAACAATTGTAACCATTTTCTAAACAAATCAACTTTATTAAAATTACTTTTAAAATTTAAATCTAAATCATGATATACCTTAGCAAGATATAAATCCATATTCATAATGTAATTTAAATATTCTAAAACATAATTTATATGAACCAAGAGAAACTAAAATAACAATTCTTTTGTAAACTAGACCAAACAAATTCAAAATTGCAACTATATATATGGTAACTTAAATATATATGATAGCCCATAATAATAATTCAGACAACAGAAATTATCAGTGTGATCTCCACCTCCTCTTAATCTATTTCATGCCTTTTTGTTCCCTATGGTCAACCATTTTTGTTATCCCTTTTGTCTTGTCTTTTGAAGGATCGACTTTTCTTTCTCACATTTGACCTTCAATTTTATAAAGTATCGGAATTGGTAAAACATCAACGCTTCCATTCACATAGCTTTAGAAAGCAAAACATTCCAAATTAAACACATCAACTTTATTAAAATTATCTCATAGAACGTCGATAAAGTTGACTAACAATACAAAACGAACCATTGTATAAAATCAGTCGATAATAGTAATAACGTATAGAGGGAAGAAAATTTTGTTGTCGATAGGTTAGTCGTCGATATAATGCAATGCTTTTTGGACCATCTTGTAATTCATACGTTGTTTTTATAGCAAAACCTGCAATTTAATTGGTGTTATTGTCCAAATATTCCATTGGTCTAGTCGATATAATACCAAGTCCTTTTTGGACTATCTTATATTTCATTCGTTGTCTTAATTTCAAAACCTGTAATTTCTATGATGGTGTTGTTCAAATATTTCATTGGTCGTCTTCAACGCAAACGTTCGATGTGTTGTGAATGAAGATTTGTGAAAAATATCATTAGCCAAATGGACAAATACATTGAGGCAATGTATCACAAAGGACGCAATTATTTAAAAGAAATTTATTCTAATGGGAAAATTCATTTGATCATATGAAAATAAGTTTGGTTAACCTCATTTTGTGTGCTTGAAGTGTGTAATGTGAAATATGAAACTTATATGGACATAATTGTTGTGACTATGCTGAAATTTCATGTGGTTCAAGTTATGATGTAATGTGTCGTATATGTGTGCTTCAATGATAGATATATGAAGAAAGGTCATGTTTGATGGAGGACATTGTAAAAGTATGCAAACTATGATGAAGAAGCACAATACTAATGGAGCTTAAAAAATTATTGAAGTTTTTGTAGTTGCATGTGAAAGATTCGTAATGTTGTATGGAAATTTTTTTAGACTTGTTTTGTAGCACATGAAATTAAATTAAGTAGCATTGGTAGCTTTGTACCTATACATAGGTCATCTTATCATTGTGTTAACATCCAAGGGAATGTGTATGACTTGCAAGACATATAGCAGTATTGGTGATTTAGAATGCAAGGTTCTAGTTAGATCATACAACCATTCTTAAAAAGTGGTAGTCCTCATTCTTTTTATATATGTAGTGGCAAACATGTATAAAGCTAGCGAATCAATGCATGAAATTGCACTTAAACCAACTCTAATCTAGCTAGTTTCAAAGAAAGATAAAAACTATAGGGATAAGAGAAAGATACTAATGATGAACCTATTAATTCATATTTACACCATTGGTAGTCAAGAGTTCTAACCAAGCACATAAAGGCAGTCCAAGTGACAACTAGACAATCTCAACTTGAACACTAGATGGGGCAATGTCTAGGGAAATTAAGAAAGACTCATTCATCAATATTATCACCATAAGATCGCGAGAAATGACAATGATATACATCATTCACAAAGATCAAATAAACCTATATAAGTCTACTCAAATCCATAAAATCCTATAAGTTGTACTATCGAAATGACAAATTCATAGGGCTTGTATTGGAAATAAGAAAACAAGATTGATATTTTTAAATTATTAGTTAATAAAAAAAATTAAGCCTATTTGATGGGTTTAAAATTTAGATCTAAATTTACATAAAATTCCTTGATTTTGAATTGAAAATACATTTTTTGTGTTGACCACAAAATACAATGATATCAAAAGCTAACCACGAAAGCCAATTATCATGAAAACCTTAACCTAATCACACTAATAATGTTATCAAAATGAACATCAAGCTCATTGCACTTCTTTGATGTTTCTTTATCATCTATTCTTTATCCTCTAGTGTTTTCTTTCTCTCAAATAGGTGAATGTACAAGTGCGATATGCAAGGGTAATTCGACAGCGTGATTGTTAGGGTAATCGAAGGATCGTGTTTATGAAAATGAGAAACGAGACCTTAATTTATAGGTTTTGAAGGTCGATTAAATGGACAGGATCAATTCCAATCAATGGATGGGACTGAATTTGAGGATGAGTTAGGTGAAGCCAAATGGGAAAGGTATCATTTCCAAGTGGAGAGGGAAATGAAAGGTTAGTAGAGTTAAGTGGAGTGAAATTAGGAAAGTAGAAGAGTGACATGGAGTTAAAATTGGAAATAAAATTGGAGTGGAATATTCATTTATTAATTCACTCCAAATTAGTAATTAGCCAAATTAAATAACTTTTATTTAATTGTGACAAAAGAATTAGAGACAAATAAACAATAAATTTATTTATCCTAAGAAGGACATGTTAGCATAAAGGGGGTCAATAATTGAATAAATATTTAACCCTAGGAGAGGATTAGGTCAAACTGATTCCAAAGAGATAGATATTGAATAGTCGACTGAATTATTTAATTGGGTAGACAAGAAGAGTGATTTAGGCCAAATCGAAAGGAGATGATTAAATTAGAGAATAGAATAAATCAACCGAAGAATGAAACGATATCAACAAATGATAAAGACAAAATCCACAATAAGGAGACATGTTAAAAAGGGGAGTTGCAGAGATTGACCATTTTTTAGTGTATGCATTTTGCCCCTCTTTGAGACAATATGATTCAAAGAGTTGTTTCAAAGATAAACTAAGAAAACTCACATTAAAAGTTACCCCATCCATACCAAATTACAAGGGTGCCCCCTCAAAAATTTGAGCAAAAAATCAAAACAAGAGGCCAATTTGTCAAAAATAATGCAAGGATTCCAAAAATGCAAATGGAAGTAAAATTGAACTTCAAACGAGAAAGATACAAGTCCCGGAAGGTGGAAAAGACCATGGACAACACAAATTGGAGAGCATGCACATCCATCTAAGCACTCCAAAGGGGTACAAAATGGCTTGGGTGGGGTAAAAGACATCATTTTCACTCTCACTTTTGGAAACTTTGGAGCTCTAGAGCAAGGAAGGCTATGTGAGGATGGTGTGAATTCCAAGGGAGAATCATTGTGGCAAGCACATGCAGAGCTATAGGCGACCAAAGGGTGTGAGACCAAAGGTATGTACATAGACAGCCACGTGTTACTTCATCATTTGTGCATATAATTATATGCATATTTTTTTTAGATTTTGATGATTTTGAGGATGCCCTATCCAGTTGAGTATGCAAGTTGCATAGTAGATGAAGTTGGTGCACAGTCGATGGTTGAATTACGCAGTTGATCTTGATACTGTGCAGTTGATGCTGATATTGTGTAGTTGGTGTTGAGGCCACATCTAGTTGCAATTAAAGTTGCACAATTGATCCAAAAATTGTGCATTTGCCTTGAATGAATCCTCAATTGTTTGTTAGGGATGCTCATCTAGGACTGATAGTTAGGTCTTAGCATTGACATTTTTATTTTGCATTGTGTATGATAGAGTTTAGCATTGACATAACATGTGCATGGTATCACTGAACTCATAAGTTGGTTCAAACAAAAGCCTTGACACAGATGCCCCATTGTATTTAGTTTCATCTCCCTACATTATAGAGTCAAGAGAGTAGACTGGAGTGCATGGCATTACACCACCAGCTTAGGAGATGTGAGAGTGATGTTATATTAGCCCTAGTATTGCATCAAATTACTTACAAGCTTGAGATAAGGGTGAATAGGGGACAACTCACAATGTTGGTTCCCACTTTTTCGTACATCCTATTTTTTGTTGAAATGATACATTTTTTAGAAAATATATTGATTTAAGCTTTAAGATGTCCCATTTGAAGTAATTAATTGAAGAGATTTATATCAATCTTAGATCAAAATTTATAGGATAGAACCTCTCTAAGTTTCTAAATCATACTTGCAATGCAGTCCCCTTTGCATCTATCAAATGCTGATAAAAAACCAATTTTACATTAGTTTTTGGGGGGTCAAATGAATTCATTTAGAAGTTTTGTTTTTTTTAAGTATTTAGCCCTTATTATAAGCTTTCCAAATAGTATAATTTTTAATATATTTAATTTCATTAATATATTTTTATTTTATTTCTTATGAGTGTAGGGTTTTCACCGAACATGAACTTCTTTTTTCAATGCTTATGGAAAAATAGTAAACGTCACCCAAAAAATTTTGAGACATATCTACGTACCAGGTATTGAAGTCCTCTTTCCAACAAAAATAAATAAATTGATTTTGGTTCCATATACAACAAATTATGTAATATCAAATGGACATATGTCAAAATTACAATTAACTCGACTTCAAATCTTAATAAAATATGAAATATTAAAGATAATGTTACAAAACCAAATGAAAACACTACATATGGATGTTAAAAAACCAAATTTGAAAGAATCACGTTCATCTCTATTATAGAAAAAAAGTTATGCTATACAGAGTGAGTATCACTATTTTAAAATGTTGTTTTTTGAAAAAAACTAGTTTTCGAGGGAGAGAGAAAAATGGAAGCAAATTGATTCCAAAAATTATCAAAAAAATATTTTTAGAATCTACATACAAAATGACACAAATCACTAGTTCATGTCATCTACAAATTCCTTACGGTTTAGAAGTAATAGGTGTCTGAATCTCAAGTTTTTTTTTTCTGAAAATGATTATTGCATTGTCAAAGTTGGCAAAAAAGTGTAACCCACTACTGTGGGTTCACCCATAGAGGACTCATCACCACATTAGCTGAGAAGTGGCATTAAAAGATGTGCTTATTTCATTTGTTGATCAGAGAGGTAACAATCGCACTAGAGGATGTATGGCATATGTTGTGGATCTTGATTCATGGTGAGCTAGTGATATATGAGCCATTGACAAGGAGACAACTCTAACCAGGATCTTTGAGTATGAAATTGGTGATCTAGGAATTGTAGATTATGGGATAGAATGGGAGATGATGACAGTATAGCATGAGCGCTTAGTGATAATCATCAGCATATGCATCACAAGATTAGTGGCACCAGACAGTCGAGGTCACGGGTTTCCCATTGGATGGGGTCAAGTGTTGGATCACATAGTGATGAATGGGACAATGTTCACATGGGATCCTTGTATGCTTGGTATACTATACTTTCATCTTCATCAAGTAGAATACAAACACGGATTGACCATCAATTGCAACTTGAATTTTCTACAAATCTCGGTATTCAAGCACATAGCAATTTGTCAACCCATCCTAGATAGATAGATGATTCTAGATTCTTCCTATATATACTACTATGATGACGCATAATCATAGGGACCACTAGGATTAGACTATATTAGCGACATGAGTTGGA
This sequence comes from Cryptomeria japonica, assembly GCF_030272615.1. NCBI lineage: Eukaryota > Viridiplantae > Streptophyta > Pinopsida > Cupressales > Cupressaceae > Cryptomeria > Cryptomeria japonica. Next base: position 113,446,034 of record NC_081405.1, on the reverse strand, counting down.
CCAACTTGAGGACTTTACATGGAGACCCTATAGAGATATTTCTAGTTGGATAGATGATGTTAAGCACCTCCCTTACTACAGATAGGATAGATACCACATTAGACGGACCATTTCTAAATAGGATCAAAGAGGTACAGTTGCTAGAGAAATTATGGATACAGTTCGAAGAGCAATATGATGTCCTAATAGGTACAACATATTTTGGTAATTCTTCCAAAGAGGTTGGGACATGGGGACCAATTATCAGGCCTCAAGTTTCATATATGAATTTTGATCAAATACAACCCAAACAGTGAGGAGCAATCTCGAATGTGAGAGATGCGGGTACCCCAGTAAAGTATGGTAAATGTTTTGCAGATCATAGACCTATACCATTGATAGATCCAAAGGGGCCAGTTTTGAGGGTGTCACTATAACAGTCATAGATGAGAAGGTAGAATGAGGTAGAGCTGGAGGGCATTGATGAGGAGACCAAGGAGGAGGATGAAGATGATGAGAATGGAGGAGATAATGGTCCCATCCCTATGCAGATGGATCAGATAGACAATATATAAGATTCACATTATGAGTTGATGCAAGACATAGTTGTGGGTGAGGAGATCCCATATGATGGTACCTTGAGGACCATAGTGAGGACTCAAGTGCAGTAGATCACAGTATTGCAAATATAGGTAGCATCTTTATAGGTAGACAGGATAGTCTGGGATGCAGAGTGAGAATATTTGATTGTAGAGATGGACAGATTGACAGTAGAGAGGACTACTCTTATAGCCTCTCAAGACAACAGACAATAGACTCTAGGAGGTAGAGCGAACATCCCTGATTGCAGAGAGAGATCAGTTGATAGTGGACATTGCTGCCTAGGATACAAAAAGAGTATAGCTAATGCTAAAGAGGGACAAGTTGATAGTAGAGAGGGCTACAATTATAGTCTCTCAAGACACAAATTTGTCCAAGTCACAAAGAGTAGATGGGGTTGTCTAGGATTTCATTGATAGCATCATAGATGTCAGTATATGAGACATATCTCATAACCTAGTAGATATAGAGAAGAGTTTAGATATTGGAGGGATTTATACGAGGTTGTGGTACCACTAAAGAAGAGGGTACCATCATATTGAGCACAGAGTAGGTCACGTAGTAGGACATACTCTCAAAGGAAACAGGGAAGCATAGGTGTGATAGGATCATTAATGGTACCCAAGTCAGGATAGACATGACCAGGTATAGGAGGATGATGCAGGAGCACCAGTCTAGTTCCTACTGGTTGAGCAATTTTTAGTGGAATTGCTTGAGATCATGGCATTTCTTTGTGTTTGAGTGTTTAGCTTTGTGCTTTTGGGTTTATTCCCTTGTGTTCATAGTCTTTTTTCGTGTTTGAGTTTCATGACATTTGGATTTAATCCCAATGAGTTATCGATTTCGGTATTGACCTAGTTGATATGTTCTTACAAGTTATTCTGGCAGTCTATTGATTGAAGTTGGATCAGGTTGTGGTTGATCTCTGTAACTTGCAGATCGTTGATTTATGTTTCTTTTGTCATGTCTGATGTTCCGCGCATTGTTTTATGCATTTTGGAAGTTGTTCTTAATGATTTTAGTCGACTTGTTACCATTGCATGTTTCATGAACCAGTTGGTCTTTGGGCCGACTTGATTAAGTTGTTATTATTTGCGAACGGTATAAATGGAAGTTTGCGAATCACTTGAGAGGACATAAAATAGAAGATCGGAGATAGAGTTTAGAGATTGAGCAAAGATGTAGATCCGTCAAGATTCTGATCCGGTGGACTAAGGCCGGAAGGCTGAGGTCCCGATTAGGGTAGAACCGACAGAATGTTTTCGGAGGCCGATCTTATATGTGGATGATCTACGGATCTTATAATTGTGTTGCAAGAGTTTTTTGTATCCTGGACTATGATCCAGCATGTGGCATGTGTAATTCTTCAGACTGTAATAAGAATTGTTCATATTATTTACCAGTTATATATTTTATGTTGTTGCCGGTTGTTCTTTCTGCTATTTTTGGCATTGTGTTACCGGTTACCGATATATTTTGCATGGTTTTTGTGTTAGACTACAAGGATGGGTTGTCCTTCATTGGATCTCCCTACCTTGACTGCATCAAGTGGTATTAGAGTTGGTTTGTGAACCTGTTGTTGGAAGAAGACCCGGTTATGCACTGGCTGGTTGAAGAGGAAGTTGAGGCAACTTGTGGACTTGTTCAGATTGTCAAATGTGAGGCACAACAAGGTTCGCAGGTAGATCGCCAATCCTAGAGCTTGAGATTGAGGCAGTTAGTGGGTTGAGACTTGAACAGATCGTCGATTGAGTCAAGCTGTAGTTTGGACCAGTAGATTGTCGAGGAGAAGCAACTGGAAGCTTTAGTCAGATCGTCAAGCCCCCTCAGGCAGTTGCAAGTACCTACTAATAGATCACTTAACTAGATCAAGTGATGAGACTCACTTTTAAATTAACTCCGAGAGTCTGATGCAGGAGCATCAGTCTAGTTCCTACCGGTTGATCAGTTTTTAGTGGAATTGCTTGAGATCATGTCATTTCTCCGTGTTTGAGTGTTTAGCGTTGTGGTTTTGGGTTTATTCCCTTGTGTTCGCAATCTTTGTCATTTTTTAGTTTCATGGCATTTGGATTTAATCCCGATGAGTTATCAATTCCAGTATTGGCCCGGTTGATATGTTCTTACCGGTTATTCTGGCAATGTGTTGAGCGAAGTTGGATTGGTTGCAGTTGATCTTCGTGACTTGTTGATCATTGATTTATGTTTCTTGTATTGTGTTCGATGTTCCCAGAGGATCGCACATTTTTTTATGCATTTTGAAAGTTGTTCTTAATGATTTGAGCTGACTTGTTACTGGTTCACTTTTCATGAACTGGTTGGTCTTTGAGCCGGCTTGATTAAGTTGTTGTTATTTTCAGACGGTATAAATGGAAGTTTGTGAATCATTTGAGAGGACAGAAAATAGAAGATAAAAGACAGAGTTTAGAGATCAAGAAAAGATGTAGATTCGGCGAGATTCTGATCCGATGGACTAAGGCTGGAAGGCTGAGGTCCGGATTAGGGTAGAACCGGCAGACTGTTTCCAGAGGCCGATCTGATATGTGGATGATCTGCGGATCTTATAATTATGTTGTAAGAATTGTTTGTATCCTAGACTACGATCCAGCATGTGGCATGTGTAATTCTTCAAACTGTAATAAGAATTGTTTATATTATTTACCGATTATATATTTTGTGTTGTTACCGGTTGTTCTTTCTGCTATTTCTAGCATTGTGTTACCGGTTACCAATATATTTTGCATGGTGTTTGTGTTAGGCTATAAGGATGGGCTATGCTTCATTGGATCTCCCTACCTTGACTGCATCAAGTGGTATTAGAGTTGGTTTGTGAACTTGTTGTTGGAGGAAGACCCGGTTATGCACCGGTTGGTTGAAGAGGAAGTTGAGGCAACTTGTGGACTTGTTCAGATCGCCGAACATGAGGCAGAGCAAGGTTCGCAGGTGGATCGTCAATCCTAGAGCTTGAGCTTGATGCAGTTAGTGGGTGGAGACTTGAACAGATCG